>NC_080672.1:221905287-222205287 GCF_030247195.1 Topomyia yanbarensis | reverse complement strand
AGAGGCGAAGCCTTGTGGTTAAAAACCGACAAGGACAAATACGCCGATGTCCTTAAATCGATGAAGGCGGCCGAAAGCCTCTCGGCCCTTGGGCAGGATATGCGTAGCGTAAGACGCACCAACACGGGAGAGATGCTTCTGGTGCTGAAGCGAGGCGCACAATCTAGTGCAGTATACAAGGCCTTGGCCCAAGAGGTCCTTGGTGAAGGCGCCCAAATCAGGTCGCTAGGCGCGGAAACGACTCTCCAGTGCAAGCACTTGGACGAGTTCACGACCGCAGAAGACGACGTCGCAGCCGTTAAGGAGCATTGCGACGTCACAATCGAGCAGGCCTCTGTGCGATTGAGAGATGGACCCTCTGGCACCAAAGTAGCCTACCTCAGGCTACTGAAGGCGGATGCCAAAAAGGTAACCGAGAAAGGGAAGCTGTAGATCGGCTGGTCGGTATGCCCTGTTAGTATACCCCAGCCGTCTTCAGTGGATAGGTGCTATCGGTGCCTTGAGTCCGGCCACAAAGCATACGAGTGCAAAGGCATAGATAGGAGCAAACTATGTCGTCGCTGCGGCGAGGAGGGACATAAAGAGCGGGGGTGCACGAAGGCACACAAGTGCCTTATCTGCACCGCTAAGAAGCAAGCCCATAAACATGCTATGGGCGGACCTTCGTGTCCCTTCGGTGAGTTAAATAAGAAGAAGCCGTGAACGTCACACAGCTAAATCTTAACCATTGTGCAGCAGCCCAACAGCTGCAGTGGCAGTCGGTCTCGGAGTCGAGGACAGATGTCGCCCTCTTATCAGACCCGTACCGCATCCCTGCCGGCAACGGCAATTGGGTGTCGGACGGGTCTGGAATGGTGGCAATTTGTACAACGGGACGGCTCCCGGTTCAAGAGGTAATACACCGCTCCGCCGAGGGTGTGGCGATTGCCAAGATCAATGGTGTGTTCTATTGCAGCTGCTCGATACTGTGCTAGCTAATAATGGCTCCGCTAGTACATTCCATCGAAACGGAGTGGAGGCGTGGATTGACCTAACATTTGCCAGCCCGAGTCTGGCTCCAGGCATGGAATGGAGGGTAGACGAAGGCTACACCCATAGCGATCATTTAGCAATCCGCTTTAAGATCAACTATGGTGTGCAGCATCCAAGGGCGGGAGATCCCTGTCAGGTACGCGGGTGGAAGTCCAATCACTTCGACAGCGACAGCTTTCACCGCGGCCCTGGGACTGGAGGCCAACACCGACAGTCTAAGTGGGGATGCGCTGGTAGCTGTTCTATCACGCGCGTGCGACGCCACTATGCCGAGAAAAACACTGCCAAAAAACGGCAGATGCCCGGTATACTGGTGGAGTGCCGAGATTGCAGCTCTACGGTCAGCCTGTCTCAGAGCTAGACGTAGGATGCAAAGAGCTCGCACCGAGGATGCAAGAGAGAACCGCCGTGAAGTGTTTCGAGCTGCGAAATTGGCCCTTAACAAGGCTATTAAAAGCAGCAAGAGAGCGTGTTTCGACAACCTGTGTGAGAGTGCCAACGCGAATCCGTGGGGTGACGCCTACCGGATTGTGATGGCCAAGACCAAAGGGGGCTCCTCACCCCCAGAACGGTCTCCGGACCGGTTGGCAACGATTATCGAAGTACTCTTCCCGTCTCGAGCCACAAGCCCCTGGCCACCTGCACTACGAGACAGCGCGGGCGCGGCCGAAATGGTGGCTCCAGTGACGAATGAAGAACTACTCGCAGTGGCTAAATCCCTAGCAATGAACAAAGCTCCAGGGCCGGATGGAGTTCCAAACAACGCTCTCAAGGCAGCGATCATAGCGAACCCGAACATGTTCAGGCTAGCTATGCAGAGATGCCTTGACGAGTGCCGTTTCCCCGATAGATGGAAAAGGCAGAAATTGGTGCTGTTGCCGAAGCTCGGGAAGCCGCCAGGCGACCCATCGGCGTACAGACCAATCTGTCTGATAGACACGACTGGCAAACTGCTTGAGAGGATCATCCTCAACAGGCTCACCCCGTACGCGGAAGGTACGGACGGTCTGTCAAGCAACCAGTTTGGCTTTCGGAAGGGTAAGTCCACAGTGGACGCTCTCAACTCAGTGATAAATACTGCTGAGATAGCGATCCAACAAAAAAGGCGAGGTATTCGATACTGTGCGTTAGTGACACTTGACGTGAAGAACGCATTCAACAGCGCAAGCTGGGATGCCATCGCGCTCTCGTTACCCGGCTTAGCCTACCGGTGGGTCTGTACCGGATCCTGGAAAGTTACTTCCAAAACCGCGTACTGCTATACGAGACCGATGCCGGTCAGAAAAGGGTTCCGATTACCGCCGGAGTCCCGCAGGGCTCGATCCTAGGCCCGGTGCTATGGAACCTCATGTATGACGGGGTTCTGAGACTGAAGTTCCCTCCTGGGGTCAAGATCGTCGGCTTTGCCGACGACGTAACCTTGGAGGTCTACGGGGAGTCAATTCCTGAGGTAGAACTAACCGCAGAACACGCGATTAGCACGGTGGAGGAATGGATGAGCGCGAGAGGCCTGGAGCTCGCTCATCATAAGACGGAGGTAGTTATCGTCAACAACCGCAAGTCGGCACAACATGCAGTTATCCATGTGGGAGAAGTCGCGATCACTTCACAGCGAAGTCTGAAGTCTCTCGGAGTCATTATAGACGACAAGCTGACCTTCAGCAGCCATGTCGACTATACGTGCAAGAGAGCGTCGACTGCTGTTGCGGCTCTATCGAGAATGATGTCCAACAGCTCAAAGGTGTGCGCCAGTAGACGTAGGTTACTGGCAGGCGTTGCCGTATCTATCCTCAGGTACGGCGGCCCGTCATGGTCAAGAGCACTGAGGGTAACCAGTTACCTACAGAAACTGGAGAGCACCTACCGCGTGATGTGCCTCAGAGTGATATCTGCCTACCGCACGGTATCACACGATGCATCCTGCGTGATAGCGAGCATGATGCCAGTCGGGCTGGTCATTCGGGAAGACGAGGAGTGCTTTGAGCTACGTGGAAATAGAGGAGCCCGCGAGCGCACCAGGGTGACCTCGGTCGCCAGATGGCAGCGTGAGTGGGACAACTCCTCGAAAGGTAGGTGGACCCACCGGCTGATACCTAGCATATCGAGCTGGGTGGGAAGACCCCATGGGGAAGTTCACTTCCACCTGACACAATTCCTGTCAGGCTATGGCTGTTTCCGTCAGTACCTCCACAGGTTCGGGCACGCGGAGGTCCCAGTCTGCCCGGACTGCCCAGGTGTAGATGAAACTGCCGAACACATACTGTTCGTATGTCATCGGTTTGACGTCGAAAGAAGAGCAATGCTTGACGTCTGTGGCAACCCCTGATACCCTTATTCAGCGGATGTGTCAATCGGTGGAGAAGTGGAACGCAGTCGCGGCTGCTACCATCCAGATTGCCAGTAGGCTACAGGTAATCTGGCGAACCGAGCAACAGACGACGGGCACGGCTAACTAGTGATTGGTTAGCTGGAGCAAAAAAAGGCCAAGCGCAAAAAAGGGAGTGAATGGTCTGTTCATGCCGAGGCAGGTTTGGCGCAGCGAATGGCAACCGCGTAAGGGGTAAACCCAGCCACCCCGAAGCAAGACAGAAGAGTGAGTGTATAGGCGTATAAGTGGACTGCCTCATGCCAAGACGGGAGGGTCGTAGCATAGTATGTTGGAACTTAGCTATCGATGCCTCATGGCGTGGCAGAGGAGTGAAAGGGTGAGCATCCAAGTCAGTCTCACACGGCATGTTAAGAGTGAGCATAAAAGTCAGCCTCACAGGTTGGTAGAGGCTAGCACAAAAGTCAGCCTAGCAAGGAATGAAAAAGGTGAGCACACAAGTCAGCCTCGCGTGGTATGTCAGAAGTGGGGCCTAAGAAAAATGTCCCACATGGGATGCCAGGGGGAGTGACAAAGGTACAATAGAGTGGCACGATTGAGAGTGAATCAGGTGATAGGGTGAGCACCCAAGTCAGCCTCACATGGTATGGGTAGGGAGAGCACAAAAGTAAGCCTAGTAAGGAATGAGTAAGGTGAGCACACAAGTCAGCCTCGCATGGAACGTAAAAGGTGAGCACAAAAGTCAGCCTCATGTGGGAGTGTTTGAGAGTGAATCAAAGTGCGATTGAGAGAGCACCCAAGTAAGCCTCATACAGGATGTATGAACGCGTGAGTGAGAGTGAATGAGTACATTAAGTACAGCCATCCCCCCAGAAGTAATACCGAGAGATAGTTCCTAGGAGGAATGATGGCGGAGCCCAATGGAGTTTAGTCGGTATTAATGGCTGGTCACCATTCGAGTCCGACACGCCCCCAGTGCACCCCGTGTGGTAGATTGGACCCTACCAATAGCACGTGTACTGGGCTAGGACATAAAGGTCTTCTCCATTGTAAAAAAAAGGGACTCGGCACAGGAATTCATCTAGGCTGCCTCGGTGAAACAGTAAGTGACGCCATAGCCAACGACCTGCATGCGGACATTGCCATCCTTGATCTCTCCAAGGCATACAACACGGTATGGCGTGAAGGAGTACTTCGCCAGTTGCACCAATGGGGTGTTAGCGGAAACCTTGGCTGCTTCCTCAAGCAGTACCTCAGTGACCGAAGTTTTAGGGTGGGCATTGGAGGTAAGCAATCGAACCTGTTTCGGGAAGCTAACGGCGTCCCCCAAGGGTCGGCCTTAGCAGTGACACTATTCTTGGTCAGCATGAATTCCCTTTTTGCCACGCTTCCGAAAGGTATGTACGTGTTTGTCTACGCCGACGATATAATACTTATTGCTATCGGACAAGACTGAAGCTACAGGCAGCCGTGAGTGCTCTCGGCCGGTGGGCTGACTCAGTCGGTTTCAGTATCTCAGCCACAAAATGCGCTATTGCGCACTGCTGCAATTCCCATCATGTAGCCACCGGCAGGCCAGTCAAACTTGCCGGAACCATAATTCCTTTCCGGAAGGAACCTAAAATTCTTGGTGTGACTATCGACCGGAAGATGACTTTTCTCCCGCACATCCGGCAGGTGAAAAAGGACTGCGAAAGTAGAAAACGACTAATTCGCACCATCAGCTCGCGTCACCCAAAGTGGAATAGGCGAACCGCACTAAATATCAGCCAAGCCCTCATCCATAGTCGCCTGTTCTACGGCCTCGAGATAACCAGTCTCAATTGGGAGGGATTAGTAGATATCTTGTCACCGTTGTATCACGGAGCAGTCAGACTGGTTTCGAATCTACTGCCCAGCACCCCTGCCGAAGCCGCCTGCGTACTTCCCTGCCGATGGGCACTGGCGGTAGCTGTCCTGAAACGAGCCGTTGGATTCTTAGAGAAAACATCTGGTGATGGATTTCACCTTCTACAGACAGCCAAGGACATCTATACCACATTTACCAATACCCCTCTCCCTACAATCGCCCAGCTGCATCGGGTTCGCAACCGCGCCTGGCATGAGCGTGGCCCAAACTTAGACTGCAGCCTGGCTGTATCCGCCAGAGCAGGCGATCCTCCCAGTACTGTCAAAGCTATATTCCTTCAAATGGTTGAACGCAAATACCCTAATCATCTGCACATTTACACTGACGGCTCGAAACTTAGCGAGGGCGTGGGAGCGGGTGTGAGCGGAATTGGAGAGGGCCTAACCCTTCGTCTACCCTCTGTTTGCTCAGTATTCTCCGCAGAAGCAGCCGCCATCGCCATAGCCATAATCAAGAAACCTGAAGACACTCCGGCTGTGATTTTCTCCGATTCCCTCTCTGTTATCAAAGCACTGGAATCGGGGGAGTCCAAGCACACCTACGTTGAAGCCATAGAGCAATCCTGCGACCCGTTTACTACCATATGCTGGGTTCCCGGGCACAGTGAAACTCGCGGTAACGAAGAGGCTGACCGTTTGGCCGCACTCGGCTTCCATTCACGCGCTCTGTTTTCCAAAGAGGTTCCATCGTCTGATGTTATTAGGGAATTCTCCAAAAGTCTCCGAGCACTTTATCGCCCACTGTAGGAATCTACGAGGCTACCCACAGAAGGTTAAAAAAGATCTCGCGAAGTGGACAGACCGCGAAAACCGGAGGGAACAAAGAGCACTGTCGCGCCTACGGGTAGGACACGCGAAGATCACCCACACCATCACCCGCGTCTATCCCCCAATATGCCCGACCTGCAATACAAGAATCACGGTAGAGCACCTACTCCTTAACTGCCGGGAACTCGAAGACCTGCAGCGACTCCATAATCTGCCCTCCTCGATTCGGGACACACTATCGAACAACTCAGCACAGGAAGTGACACTACTCGCATTCTTGAAAGATGCCAATATTTTTGAAGCTATCTAAAGTGGACCGAGAGCATACTGGCCTCAAACACCCTACCATCACATAGCGGGCTGTCCGCCTCACTTCGAACAGGCGCTGAGGAGGATCTCCCGTGGCCCTCTATCAGCCACAACAAACTAGGCTATCTACCATCTTTCAGCGGCCCCTCTGCCACACCCAGACTGGGTGATGGAGAGGTTCTTCCGCGGCCCTTTCAACCACAACCTGCCAACACATGTACCAATATTGCTCAGCGGGTCCTCCACCACACTCGGACCGGGTGCTGGGGAGCTTCTCCCGTGGCCCTCTATCAACCACAGCATACCAGGCTATCTACCAGCGTTCAGCGGGCCCTCCGCCACACCCGGACTGGGTGATGGGGAGGTTCTTCCGCGGCCCTTTCAACCACAGCCTGCCAACACATGTACCAACATTGCTCAGCGGGCCCTCCGCCACGCCCGGACCAGGTGCTGGGGAGGTTCTTCCGCGGCACCTGCGACTTCAATCTGCCAACCCATCTACCACCATCAATCAGCGGGCCCTCCGCCACACCCGGACCGGGTGCTGGGGAGGTTGTCACGCGGCCCTACCAGTGTATTATTGCCACCGAGTGCAATATCTAATCGAAGAACTCAAGGACTTTGTAAAATGCAATGTAATGACTCCTTTTTTCTAGGCGAATGACCCTCAGTGGTTAAAGCCTTAATAAACATAATAATAATAATAATAATAATACTTGAAACCGTTTTCGATCCATTAGAAAGTGGCGATTGTGGTCTACAATCTCTTCTATACCGGGCCACACTATGGTATGCGGTGTGTCCTGTTCTCAATCCATATTAAATTGATTTCTAAATATCATTTGTCAAATACACATGAAGGTGAAACTAGAATTACATCTGGTTTGGCATTTCAAATCTTTATTTACAGGTTTAGAGGTAATATACATCGCTTTGTTTGAGCTTCAACAAATACCTCAGTCGCGTTAGGGGACAACACTTCATATGCGGCCCTTCGTGTTCATTTTGGTGTTGTCCCCTAACGCAGCGTTCGTAGCGGTCGTGAAGAAAAAATCCTAAAAACTCGAAAATCTAAGTATACAGTATTGTTCTGTGACTATCGTTGATCAAATTTCTAGAACAAATTGATCTAAAGGTTGAGACAGAGCAGGTTTTTTGATAAACACAAGTGTAAGTTGGAAAATCAATTTTTTGCTCTGTTGTCCCCTAACGCGACATTTTCATCTCTCAGAATGAATGGACAACCTGTAAAACATCAAACCCATAACATTAACATTGTGTTAGAACTTTTAAAGTATTCAATAAAGTTTTTTGATTAATTACCACTTGTAGGTATTACGGAGGTATTTAGAGGCTTGTGACGAAATGCTACGATGGGGGAGGAGGGTGTTAACAATTACTCTAAAAATGCTACGTCATTTATCTCCGTTGGCGGGCGTGGGTTTCTTCATCATAGTGCTCAATATGGAGCTTTTCTTTTGAATATAATTTCTGGACAGACCAGCCTATTTTTACTAGATGGATCAGCCAAATAATGCCAATCTGCTAGTGAGATACTTTATTAATTGTAATAATAGATTACCGTTAAATGACCGTTATGTTTTAATGGGGAGGGTGTATAGCAAATTGTATTTTTTTTTCATTCAATTCGTTTATTCAATAAGGCACGTTTGCGTTAGCTTAAAGGTGCCATTTTTTCATTTTTACATTTTGAATTTCTTAAAACTACGGTCGGTTCCGACAGCATGAAGTAACAAGTTACTTTACGCTTGTCCGGACATGCCGTAGACTCAGGTGATTCGCATTTCTAATGCCAAAAGACCCTGACTCCTACGGTAGCAGACAAAAAGTTAAGTCGCCGGTGAGCTCTAAGCTTGCATATATGATCCTTTCACGCTTTTCTAAACTTTCTCCCTTCAACTCCTTGCTCTCCCTTGAGTACTATGGCTCTAAATATTGAATAATATACTTCACCTTCCAGTCCCTTGCTAATTAAATGCCGTAACAACTGCTGACACATTGACCCAATAGGTCGTTAACAAAAATGGTTAACAAAAAAAAATTAAAAAAAAGAATTAAAACTACCGGGTTACACATTTCAATATTATTTTGTTTTTATATAATGAAACAAAAAAAATTACAACTAACTGAACTAACAACTGATGATTAATTAGGGCTATTTTTAAGTATTGGTACTGTTGGGTATTTCTCAACGAGATTAAATATTGATCAACTAAAACTAGAAGATAGGGGGGCACATAAGTTTTGGGAAAATATTCAATGGTAGGAAGGGGGGAGGGCGAAGTCCTACATCTGTATATCAGAGACATGGGAGAGAGGGTGGACAAGGCTGGCAGAGGGGAGGTAGATATAAACTTTCAGTTTCCGGCATCGGGAATCAATGACAAGGGTTACAGATTCGAATGGATGCATCAAATATTGGGACGCCGGTCTTCCTCGAGCCGGCAGGGGTTTCTCCAGACGACATCGTAGTACGGCTCAGATGCGGATCGGCAACACACCACGTTGTGCGTGTGATGTTGTACTGTAGGCCTCGTGTTGTTAGGTCATTCGACAGATGTTTTGTCTCGTCTTGGAGTCGCATAAAACCATCCTTGGGGTACGGTAGGCGGAAGAGGGCCCTTCTGGGAACGATACAAATGAGAAATGACGGGGGCAGTTAAATCTGGATATTGATGGTTTTTAAAAAGGTGTATAAAAGGGACATAAAGAGATCGCGGCTTGCCAGTACATCTCGAACCGGGACATTGGATGATCTTCTTCGGGCCCGAAGGGAATCGAATAGTTGGGATCTGGAAGAACAGTACTCGGCGCATACCCAGACAATATGTTAGATCTCGTGACAACCGTTGCTACAAGCTCAGATATCGCTATCCACGAGCCCAATACGCCGGAGATAAGCGTCCAGCGTGAAATGATTGGACATGAGCCGAGACATCACGAGAATGAAATCCCGACCCACATCCATCCCATTGAACCAAGGTTTCGTCGATACCTTAGGGATTATCGAATGTAGCTACCTTCCCATTTCACCATTGCTCCATGCAGTTTGCCATCTTTTGAGTGTTCTCTGATGAGTGATACTAACAAATTCGCTGAAGCTAATTGGTCTTTCATATATGTAAAGCGCCCGCCTTAGCTTAAGAGTCCGCTTCTTCATTACCTGGAATGGATCGATGCGAGGGAACCCAAACTAAGGTAATCTTGTACGATCTTACAGATAAAGCACGCAGGCGCTCCCAGAGTTTCCCCAGAAAATATGGATTGTGCTTTCTAGGTTTCATTGAACGGAGAGCCTCGATTGAGCTGAGGCTATCCGAGACAATAAAGTAATGGTCGGTGGGCAAAGTATCAATGATCCCAAGGGTATACTGAATAGCAGCAAGTTCTGCGACGTAAACTGAAGCAGGATCATTGATGTTGAGGAGGTGAGGTTTTAATTGAATATACTAAAGCCAGTGGAGCCGTCGAGGTTTTACCCGTCGGTGTAAAACATCTTGTTGCAGTCGACTTTTCGAAATTTACTATGAAAGATGCTTGGGATCACTTGCGGACGTATGTGATCCGGGATTCCACGAATCTCGTCTTTCATGGATGTATCGAAGAATACAGTTGAATCAGAAGCATGAAGGAGATTGGCACGGTTGGGATACTATGAAGAAGGATTGATATTTTGTGCCATGTAATCGAAGTACATGGACATAAGTCGGGTTTGAGAATTGAGCTCGACAAGCCTTTCGAAATTTGCAATTACTAACGGGTTCAAGATATCGCATCGGATGAGTAATCGATATGAGAGGTCCCAAAATCGATTTTTCAGTGGAAGAACGCCCGCCAGCACATCTAAACTCATCGTATGTGTCGAGTGCATGCAACCCAAAGCAATACGCAATCAACAATATTGGATTCGCTCTAGTTTGATGAAATGTATATTCGCAGCGGAGCGGAAACAGAAACTCCCGTACTCCATCACTGACAATATCATTGTTTGGTACAGCCTGATCAGGTCTCCTGGATAAGCACCCCACCATGTTCCAGTTATTGTACGGAGAAAGTTGATCCTTCGTTGGAACTTCTGTTTCAGATACCTAATGTGACATCTCCAGGTACCTTTAGAGTCGAACCAGACCCCGAGATATTTGAAAGTTGAAACCTGAGCAATAGTTTGACCCATTAATTGAAGCTGTAGTTGCGCTGGTTCACGCTTCCTTGAAAATACGACTAGCTCAGTTTTCTCCGTGGAGAAATCGATACCCAGCTAATGGGCCCAAGCAGACAAATTGTCCAAGGTATCCTGCAATGGTCCTTGCAAATCGACGGCTTTGGGTCCTGTAATAGAGACCACACCATCATCTGCAAGCTGCCTTAGCGTGCAGAAATTGACAAGACATTCGTCAATGTCATTCATGTAAAAGTTATAGAGAATTAATTGAAGCTGTAGTTGCGCTGGTTCACGCTTCCTTGAAAATACGACTAGCTCAGTTTTCTCCGTGGAGAAATCGATACCCAGCTAATGGGCCCAAGCAGACAAATTGTCCAAGGTATCCTGCAATGGTCCTTGCAAATCGACGGCTTTGGGTCCTGTAATAGAGACCACACCATCATCTGCAAGCTGCCTTAGCGTGCAGAAATTGACAAGACATTCGTCAATGTCATTCATGTAAAAGTTATAGAGAATTAATTGAAGCTGTAGTTGCGCTGGTTCACGCTTCCTTGAAAATACGACTAGCTCAGTTTTCTCCGTGGAGAAATCAATACCCAGCCAATGGGCCCAAGCAGACAAATTGTCCAAGGTATCCTGCAATGGTCCTTGCAAATCGACGGCTTTGGGTCCTGTAATAGAGACCACACCATCATCTGCAAGCTGCCTTAGCATGCAGAAATTGACAAGACATTCGTCAATGTCATTCATGTAAAAGTTATAGAGAAGGGGTCAATGTCATTCATGTAAAAGTTATAGAGCCCTGGGGAAGACCCATGTAGTTATTTCTTGATGTCGATAAATCACCATGCAAAAAATGCATTTGTTTTTCAGACAACAAGTTTAGCAAAGAGTTGTTTATAGTCGGTGAAAGACCATGCTGGTGCAGCTTCTCAAAAAGAATTTTGATAGAACCTGAATGAAAGCCCCCTTTATATCTAGGAAAACTGATGCCATCTGCTCTTTGCTAGCATATGCCATTTGAATTTCTGTTGAGAGCAACACAAGACGCATCCCTTTGCCTTTGCGGAAACCAAATTGTGTATCTGACAGTAAGCCATTTGCTTCAACCCAATTGTCGAGGCGAAACAAGATCATTTTCTCGAACAACTTTCGGATACAGGACAGCATCGTAATCGGACGATACGAGTTGTGGTCGGAGGCTGGTTTTCCTGGTTTTTGAATGGCGATGACCTTCACTTGCCACCAGAAATAGTAACATATGAAAACAGGAGAGTGAGCAAGAACGTGAGTCGATATGTGATAGATAAAATTCATTTGCACGCTCTTGAAAAAAGCTACATTTTCAATGTCACCGTGGTCGTGTCCTGTACAAAACTCTTTAATTTTTTTTGTCTACGTTACCGACAGTCAGTGTAACTGCAACAACACAGATATCGCGAGTGGTGAGCTCCGATATTGGACACGCGTCAATAACCTTATTTGCAAGAATGCAAGCACGGTGCCTTTTACGTGGGTTAGTCCTGCCTGTCTTGCTGTAAGCAATGAACGCGGTGTTAAGTAACTTTCCAAAATAGAAGTTTCCTTTATGGAAATACGGTTCTTGGACCAATGCTATGGAAGCTTCACCTTCCTGCATGAGTCGAGATAAATTTATAGTTGCTGTACGTTTATGGTGGGGAATGATTTGTGCCATTCTAACCATTGATGATTAGAGAACTGTACATTTCATTTCCAACATAAATTGCACAACAACTAGAGGACACCAAGCGAGTTGGGATGTTAACGCATATAGCAAGCCATATCAGGTTTAAATGGGACACGATCATTTGATTCCCACGATTCGCGAAGAAAATAATGGTCCACTGCATCAGAGATTCGCATAACACAGTATAGGCAAAACCAAAATGCTCAGTGCGCGGCTGGCATATTTAGACCCTCCAGTCATCAAGTCCTCGGCACGAAACTACACCTTGACTTAGGGTCTCCTACTTTCAGTCGCCTCCTACGACATGGGAGCAGGAACCCAGTGGCTCAATTCTTGTCCGTATACCACAAGGCCTCTGGGCAGGTTCGTCTGTACACATCGAAATTTGATAATCGAAAACTCAGCAAAACTTCATCGAACTACCATCAGCCGAGAGTCTCAGCAAACCCTCAGCCAACAAAAATTCGGCAAAATTAAGCGGATCATCGGTGAAAAAACTTCAGTGCTTAGAGTGAACGTTCCGTGGCGTAATGCAGCATACTGGGGAGTTCGCCCAACTCTTCCCAGGCTCCGTTCGCCATTGAGAATATTTTAAACCCCCTTGAAAATTTTACCCATAGAACGGGTCGCATGACACTATGGAATTGGGGTTCCCTGTTTGGTGGGTTTCTATCACTGGAACGGGTAGTCCGTAGTGTAATTCTTAGCCGGTTGATACAATCACTACCAACACTACACGGCTTATCTAGGCTGTTCGGAGAAAGAAGCTGACATTGAAGGACAACTTCCATAGATGGCCGAACAGCCGGCAGTTTTGATCAATTGGCTTCACGCAAAGTTCTAAAAAACCGCGAAAAAGTGTTTTTTTTTCACGCTGAAACCCTTAACCCCTCCTTAATTTAGCTTTTACTTGTATACTATAAACATAATGAGTTGCGAAATTTACGCTTTCAATACTCCCGCCGATACAATTATATGGCCGCGTATTGGTTGCCCACGAAAGTTTCACGCTGCTTGCATTGGAGTGACTGTTCCGAGGGGCTCACTGTCGAGAATTGATGCAGGCAAAGATTGAGTTTAGAGGATTTATTGAACAACAACAAATCAAATCAAATGTTTATAGAAAAATGTGGTGGAAGCTTACCTCGTTTGAAGTGTCTGTATATACTGCTGTTTGAAAGCACATTACCAAATACAATTATGTATATGCTGCAGATAATTACGTGATCCTTGGAATAAAAATATGACATTTTAGCCTGGTGGGGCTTATTATATCATCCTACATAACTACTCTACTCGATTATTTATTATTACATCTACATTACTCATGTATATAGAATTTGACAAACCTACTCGCTGAATACGCAGTAATTCAAATTATCAGCGCAATTACTTTATCAAGTCTAAAATATCAAAAGTTCGTTAACTGAGCTGTGATTTTTTTGACAATTTCAATTGCTGATTTTGGGGAATCATAAATCTGCCAAATGGGCTAAATTCAAATTGATGAGCGTTCAGTTCAACTAAATTTTGCTGGAGTCATGCAAATATTTCAACGATTGGTCCAGTAGGTTGTGAGTTGTGATGTACATCGCAAAACAAGTTTTCGACGTGGCGCCTGACTAAATAGACAAACAATCTTTGTATCTAAAAAAAGAAACCAATTTTTAGCGCCTTACGTTACGACAAGATTTAGGCCATTCTTCCGTATTCAACTTTTTGTGTAATTTTGACAAGTCTACACTTTCACAACTCTTTCATACCCTGTGCATATCTGTTCTATCATTAAGAATTAAACGACAATTTGTTCAACAGCGGAAATGCTAAACGTTCAAGATATGATGGAAAATTATAAATAGCGTAACAATATGAGCAAGCTTCGATGTCATTTAAATAGCAATCAAAATGAGAATATTTATAGCAGATTGTTTATTGTCATATTTAAAAGTGTTATTTATGTGGTTTTTGTTTGAAGCGAAACTGAGTCAGTTTCTAACCCCAACTGCTGTCAAAATGTATGAAATGACAGCGGTTGGGGTTAGAACCTGACAGTTTCGGGTTCAAGCGAAATCGCCATTAGGTTGTATGGTATGACTTTACATTCTTTTATTTACTCTTAGCTTTGGACTCTTTCGAAAACAGTAAAATATAAAACAAACTTCCACCTGTTAATTGTGTTCTTTGTTAGTATAGCACTAATTGTGATTCTATATATTATTTTCTTTTGATTCCTCTTGTTACAATAACTAAATTAAACAGTTTCGCTTATTCTGATAGCCATTAGTACCGTCATTGGGGGTTACTTTACGCCAAAAATAGATCGTTTTTACATTACACTCGAAAATTGCGGTCACGCAACTTCAAATTTGAAACTTGTTGATGTTTTAGATACGGCAGAAGTGCTTCAAAAGTCAGTGAAAAGAACTTTTGGAAAATCAAGATTGAATATGAGATACAAAGAACTAAGAACTGGCGTAAAGTCGCTTCCACAGGGGGGCTACATTACACCAAAAAGTTCTTTTTTCAAAATCATGTTAACTTCTGGATTTGTTGTTATGGATTATGAACGTTATTTATGTGTGAATGCAAATGAATGTCGTGATCGTAAAAATAAAAGGGTATGCTCAAGAACTGCATACCACACATCCAATAACCTTGATTATGGGGAGTCAATAAGTCCTACAATGAAAACAACAAGCCGAAAAAAACGCTCTTCGTGACATACTACTTTATTGAGCCTTATATGAATTAAACAACCTTGATTTAGCATTTTTCAAAAATCAGTAGTTTTAACCCTCTACTGCCCAATCCCGTCTTTCGGCAGGGTTCAGTAGAATCGCTGTAAAATCTACATTACACGATTTTGTGTTGTCAACTCAACTAAAACCTCTTCAAAACATTCCCACCTATCATACAAATACGTTATCTGCTTGTTGGAATCATGATGTAAAATGATATTTGAGCTGAAAGTTGGAAATTTGAGGGAAACGAGAAAAAAAAAATGCATGTGGTAATACAATTCAATTGGAAAATTATTTCACATTTTGGGGTTTTCAAAAGAATAAAAAATATTGGTGAGTGTAGAATATAAGAGTACATAAATAAATCGATTAATAAAACTAGTTAGTTTTAATAATGGGAAATTAATTATGATGGCAAATATCCACTTCGTTTCATTCACACGGATGAGTCTTCCGATTGCGAAATAAAAAAACAGGAGCGAGAGTGTGAGCGAAAACATGTTACATCAGTTCTCATGATCGGTTTTCCCTTCTCAGCTTATGGGAAGAGGGGAAAACAATCATTATGCCGATAGGGCAGCTAGTTAATTTGAAGCATATTAAAATACGCGTCCCGAAATAAAGCGCTCATTCTTACGGACAACTTGGAATCGACAAGAACTACCAGGAAGCCGCAGTCGGAGCAGAAAGGGAAAAACAGTTTGCAGGAGCAACTGTGGCGCGAGCACTAGCAGGACACTCGAGGAGCGCCAGGACGGGGCAGCGGGACACTCGAGTTGGCGCCAGCACCAGAACCAGGCGGCAAGTCGCAGGACGCTCGACTGAGCGAGCGGGCGGCTGGACTTTCGAACGAGCGAGCATGGATGGTCGACGGATGGCATCGAGCGAAATAGCTGTGGAGCCGGGTCAGGACACAGCTGTGCAACAGCGACACCCGGATAAACTATTTTCGGTGGAAGCGCCGATTCACGACAATGGCGCAGTCGTGTCTTCCAAGAAGTAAGTATTTTGTGAAAAAAATACATTCCGAAAGGAAAGAGTTAAATTTGAAATTTTCCATGGTGCTTCAGTGGAAATAGACGAGGTTTCCAATTAAAGTCATGTGGTTGTATATGATGCAATCCAAACGAAAAAACACAAAACAAAACGTGCTTCGTTAGAAATAGGTAACGATTGTGATGAAAACGAAAACAAAAAAGCGACTTCGGTGGAAATAGACGAAGACGGCGAAAAAAAAATGGAAATAGTTTCGGTGGAGAAAGACGAAACTTTTAAAGTGAAAAACATTGAGTTAGCTTGAATGTGCTGTTACGAAACACAGATGAAAATAATGAGACCTGATGTATTCTCCTTTTATTTTTTTTTCAGGATGCAATCGAAAAAGAAATTATTAAAAGAGTTAAAATGTGCTCTTGATTTAAATAACACGCTTCGTACACAGCTTGCACAATTATCATCAGATCCGATATTAAATGAAGATATTCAACCTACCGGTTCCAGTACTATGCGTGACGATTTAAGTAACACTACAAACGAATCGCTGTTGCTATCCACCATGAGTAGTTGGACTCTGGGTTCATTGAATATACCTGAGTGTATGCCTTCGGAGGGAGAGACAGAAGTTGATAAGCGTGCCTTCGAACATTGGAAAGACATTTTCAATGCATCCATACAACTGACGAATGCATCTGATGAGCAAGCTAAGTTCGGATTGTTCAAAATTAAAGCAGGAACAAAGCTAAGGGAGATATACAATACAACAGTTTCGACACCCCGTATGTCAGATGAGGTTGTGGCGCCCTTTTCCAATGCGATGGACAGGCTCAATGACTATTTTGGCTCCCGAACGTATATCCTCGCTCAAAGGGGAAAACTAATGACTATGTGCCGAGTTGTAAGTGCCGCTAAATTGTGCAACTATACTAACGATGAAGAAATGGAGACAGTGGTAAGAGTGATTACCAAGGGAGCATTAGACAGTCGCTCTAACTCGACTGTCTTCTGGCTCATAGAAACTGGGTAAAACAAGGCACGATGAAAGATTTTATCGATTTGCGGTACGATGGGAATAGAACTGCCGGCAGATCTCGTGGTCGAGCAAGCCGCCCCTTCTCAAGAAATCATGGATTTAGACCTGCTAGTAACCGTTGGAGATGTGGAAGTATATTTCATCGTCCCAACCAATGTGCGGTAATGCAGAAGGTGTGTCACAATTGCGGTAAAACAGGCCATTTTGCTCGCGTTTGTTTATCCATGAAGAACCAATCATCCCAGGTAGCGCCATTGAAGCATAGCAAGATTGCCATAGTTGAAAAACCAGAAAATGAGACGGTTGCAATTGAGGTACTTGAAGCTAATGCACCTTTAATATAAATTTTGCTTAAATAAAATTATCTAAACTTTCCTACGCAAGCCTTGAAGGCTATATTGAATTCCTTTTTTTGTTCTTTTTTGTTGAATAAATGAGTTACACGTATAATATTAAAGTTTTTGCATTTTAATTAAGCAAAAAAAAGAAATATCTATGAAAAACTTTATTAAAAATAACTTATATTTGTTCAAACCCTTGTGTCGATTACAGATGCGAATGTTGATTCCGAAAATAGTGGACGAGAGATTTATCGATCCTGAAAGCTTTGATACAATCGTCGAAACCAATATTGCTAGCTTTGAATACAGAAGTGATACAATAATCGTAGAAGAAAGGGGCGCATTTATTGTTGCGTGGGTTGCTAAAGTGGAAGTGAAATTTCTTATAGATTCATGGGCCCAAGCAAATACTATTACCAGAGTATCGTTTGAGTAAATTCTAGCAAGAGAAGACAGCAGAGTTAATATACATTCATTGCAATACTCGTCTAACAATTCGCTGAAAGCGTATGCTTCTGATGGAGAAATCAAAGTAATCGCCACCTTCTCTGCCGAATTATTTATCTCGGAGGACAGACCAGTTTTGGTTGAAAAGTTTTACGTAGTTGATGAATCACTATTCGGACACTATTGGGATTCAATACGGCCATAAGATATAGCACCCACCATAACAGAAGAATTTCCTAAGTTCAACGTGCCTCCTGTAACATTGAGATATGATAAAAGCATGCCACCATCACGTAATGTGTATACGCATATTCCCGCCGCTTTCAAACAACTTACCAAACTAGAAGAATTGCTATCCGCTTGTATCATAGAAAAAGTTACAACCGATATGGAAAGATCGTTTTGTTCGTCCTTGCTTGTGGTACCCAAAGGAAGAGACGACATACGTCTCGTTATAGACCTGAGAGGTCCTAATCGCTGTATTCATCGGGCCCCTTTTAGGATACCCACGTTTGAAGCTATTCTGATGGAACTACATGGGGCACAGTGGTTTTCTACCATCGATCTATCGAGTGCATTCTTCCATGTTGAACTAAGTGAAGAATGCAGGCATCTCACAATTTTTTTTCGCTGTAGATAAAATTTATCGTTATCGTCGACTTCCATTCGGGCTCTGTAATGCGCCGGATGTTTTCCAGGAGATATTACAAACAATTGTCCTAGCAGGCTGTGAAGGAACTGTCAATTATTTAGACGATATATTGGTTACAGGGAAAACCAAAAATGAACACGACAAAAATTTGGCGAGAGTTATGGATTGTCTGAAGAATCACAACGTTAAAATTAATACAGAGAAATGTGTGTTATGAAAACAATCTGCTGTATTTTTAGGATTTACTTTATCGTCAGATGGCTGAAAAATCGGAGAGGATATGATCGCCGCGATTTTAAATTTCAGAAGCCCAGAAACAATCGCAGAAGTTAAAAGTTTCTTGGGGCTGATCAATTTTATAGAGAGATTTATTTATAACCGTGCAGATAAAACACGTAGACTTCGTGATTTAGCCAAATCCGAGCATTTTTATTGGAATCAAGAACTAGAAGAGTCCGAGTATCTGAAAAACGAAGGATGGAAAGAGATTACGACACTGGGCTACTTCAACCGAGAAGACAAAACAGAATTGTACGTTGATGCTTCACCGCATGGTTTGGGCGCCGTATTGGTACAATACGATAATAATACAAAAACTAGAGTAATCGGATGTGCCTCAAAAACTCTTACGGCAACGGAACAAAAGTACCCTCAAACACAAAGAGAGGCTCTAGCAATGGTATGATGAGTGGAACGATTCACAACGTACCTGATGAGTTTGGATTTTACAATACGAACTGATGCTGAGTTGAATGAGTTCATCTTTGGTGGATTACATAGAATCGGAAAAAGACTAGTATCTAGAGCAGAAGCATGGGCACTAAGATTACAACCTTATCATTTTGAAGTTAAACGCGTATCGGGCAAAATTAATCTCAATCGGAAGAATCATTTGACGACACAAACGAAAAACATTTTTCGGATGCAGGCGCTTTGGAAATCTCGTGGCATGAAATTGAAGTACATGCGTAGAATGACGAAGAACTCAGTAGAGTAAGATTATCCATCGAAAGTGGTAACTGGCAGAGTGGTTCGCGCCGTTTCGAGTGCCATGCGAAAGAACTGCATTTGTTCGGGTCTCTTGTGTTCAAAAATAATCAAATTATCCTCCCTATCTCTTTGCGCAAAAAAGCAATATTGTCGGCTCATCAAGGCCACGTGGGAATAGGGAAGTTGAATTGTTTATTAAAAACTGTGAGACTTGTATCCGGTTGGCCAGAAAAAATCCACCAATTCCATTGAGTACCAGAGAACTACCGCATGGTCCATGGGAAATTCTTCAAGTGGACTTTTACACAGACAAGGAATTCGGCCACGGAGAATTCCTGGTAATTGTTGACACGTACTCCCGATATCTTCACGTTATCGAAATGCGTAGTATAACTGCAGAGGCTACAAACGCAGCTCTAAATCATGTTTTTTCAATATGGGGCTATCCGCTAATCATCCAAAGTGACAATGATCCACCTTTTCAGAGTGACAAATTTACGCAAATTTGGGAAGACAAAGGAATTAAAGTCTGTTAATCGATACCACTAAGTCCACAGTCCAATGGAGCTGTGGAGAGACAAAATTAAGGCATTAAAAAAGCTCTAGCCGCTTCCAGAATAGATAAAACGGATTGGAAACTCGCTCTAGAGCAGTATGTGCACGTTCATAATAAAGTAAGACCCTTATCGCGGCTTGGGGTTACCCCCTTTGAGCTCTTAGTTGGATGGAAGTTTAGAGGAACTTTTCCTTGTCTATAGACAGCCAATCCAACTCTTGATCCCGAAGATATAAGAGAACGAGATGCATTTTCTAAATTGGAAAGCAAACAATATGCCGATACAAAGCGAGGTGCAAAGTGTTCTGATTTGACAATCGGAGACAGAGTGGTTTTGCAGCAGTCTAAACGGTTGAAGTCGGACTCAACCTTTGGTTGCGGAAAGTACACTGTTGTGGCAAGAGATGGAGCAAAATTGGTAGTACGCAGCGAACGCGGCGTACTTTACTCCCGAAATGTAGCAGATGCTAAAAGAATTATGGAGAAGACCGATGGTACAACCGACGGTGAATCCAATAGCAACGTTCACGAATTCAATTCAAAAGAAAATTTTAATTTTCAGGAAGAAAGACCTCGTAGACAACAAAAGAAACCAAAAAAGTACCACGACATGCTTCTGTATCATATTTTTGAATAGAGTAGATAGAGTAGAGGAGGAATGAGATGTAGAATATAAGAGTACATAAATAAATCGATTAATAAAACATTGCTAGTTAGTTTTAATAATGCTAAAATCATTATGATGGCAAATATCCACTTCGTTTCATTCACACGGATGAGTCTTCCGATTGCGAAATAAAAAAACAGGAGCGAGAGATTGAGCGAAAACATGTTACATCAGTTCTCACGATCGGTTTTCCCTTCTCAGCTTGTGGGAAGAGGGGAAAACAATCATTATGCCGATAGGGCAGCTAGTTAATTTGAAGCATATAAAAATGCGCGCCCCGAAATAAAGCGCTCAGTCTTGTGGACAACTTGGAATCGACAACAACTACCAGGAAGCAGCAGTCGAAGCAGAAAGGGAAAAACAGTTTGCAGGAGCATCTGTGGCGCGAGCACCAGCAGGACACTCGAGGAGCGCCAGGACGGAGCAGCGGGACACTCGAGTTGGCGCCAGCACCAGAACGAGGCGGCAAGTCGCAGGACGCTCGACCGAGCGAGCGGGCAGCTGGACTTTCGAACGAGCGAGCATGGATGGTCGACGGATGGCATCGAGCGAGATAGCAGTGGAGTCGGGTCAGGACGCAGCCGTCCAACAGCGACACCCAGATAAACCAGTTTCGGTGGAAGCGTCGATTCACGACAGTAAGTTAGTTTACAATAGTACTTTACCGTAGAATTGAAATTTGGTCTTGTACTAACTTGAAACTAAACTTATGGGATAAAGAACTTACCCCGCAAAAAGGCGGTGTTGGGCAGCTGGGGGAAAAAATTGCGTACTTATGATTTTAAAGATTATGTGTTGATTTGGCTCTAGTTTTCTCAATTTTCGACCGATTTCAACTGAACCACTTGCAGATGATCGGGAAATCATTCAAGATTGTTTAACTATAATTGTTGGTTAGGTCAGAGAACCGGTTCTGATTTTCCAAAAAATCCCGTGTGCTCTCTCAGACGGCCACGTGAGCCATACTCAATAGTCATACAACTTCTAGGTCGAAATGTGTCTTAGCATAACCTGAGTATAAATAAAAATCATAAATATGTTACTATGTTCTAATTGCCGCAAGGTTCTACTGTATCGATTTTGTTGGCTATTTTCGGCAAATTGGAGACTAAGAGAAACGAAAGATCATGATGATGAGTTATGTTCTACCATAGACCATGCGGTAGACTTGGGTGCAACGCCCAACTCCTACTCTGCAGAAGGCAAAGAATTCTTCACATTTCCTTTCGATCATGCCCATATGAGCCTGCCTAGTTCTAGTTTTCCGGTCTAAGTTTATAACTGATTCGCTCTAGAATACCTATCCGTCTTTCAATTTCATTGCTTTCGTTTCTCTTAGTCTCAAATTTGCCGAAAATAGCCAACAAAATCGATACAGAAAAATCATAAATGTCAGCCTTCTAAATGAAATTGGAGACAAATTATCTAGTTTTGGGAAAACTAGAAATGATCCCTGCTTTGATGGTTCAGAGGGTAAGGCGCTGGTCTCATATACCATTCGTCGTATTTGCAGAACTCATCCAGGAAATATTTGTAGTGATCAGTAGCATCGTCGCACTAGCCCCGTTATTGTTCTGTACACTAAGAATCGGCTGCAAAGTCTGTTGAAAAAGAAGATCAAGTTCCAAAACGGAATGTTAGTATCAAAACTTTGTTTTACTTTTAGACACGGTTCCGGGAGGCATTGTAATACCGAACGCCATATCAAACTTCACAGTTATTCGTATAGAATGCTTGAGAATACTGTAGCATTCTCTAGATTCTATTCCTAGTGAATTGGCCCTGAGACCGATTTCATAGAACATTGTAGAGGGAACATATTCGAAAAGCGCAACTCATATCAAATATTTGCACCTAAATATAACTCTAATGTCATTTCAAATTACGCTAAATCGATGATCAATGAATAATAAGCATTTTAAATTATTCGAACACTTGCGGAAACTTTCCAACTGGGCGCGGAAATTGCGGGATCGGGTTCTTCAGACCACCTGTTGTGCCTAGTTTAGGCATGTTTCCGCGATGTTCATCCCAGAAAAAAATCATCTCGAATGCGTTGGCGTGAATCAAATATTTTTAACTAGCTGACCTGACAGACGTTGTCCTGCCTACAATAAAACGAAATTCAACGAAAGCAAAAATAGCAATGCTTGTGGAACAATTTTCTGTTAATTTGAAGTCCTGTAAGGTGACTCCAATTGTAAAACATGTTACGAAAAGTCCTATAATATACGTGATGATAAACAACGGTTTTGTTTGTGCAACTCTCTTTAAACAGTAACAATGCTGATGCTTTACCAATATATGAACAGGGCCATGCGGGAATCGATGGTACCCCAAATTTATTCCGAAGCTTTTCAATGACTTACGTTCACTATCAAAGTCGAAGCGGTATTTGAATCTGTTTGAATCATGGAAATTCGTGGAAACAAAGCATTGCTGCATTCATACTCTCCTATGTGAATAGTGCCTTCATACAGGGTGTTCATCAACTCCTTCACCGCTCTTCCTTTTAATTGCATGAATGCAAGATATATCATAAAGTAGAACTTTTTAATAAAAAAGTATCGTCGCGAAAAAATTGGAACTCAATAACACACCAATGATAGGGGAATTATGGATAAAACCGACAACTTAAGCTTAACAATTTTTCTAAGTTGCCACAAAACCAATAGAATTATAGTTTTTATTCAGTATTCTTCTTCAGAAAATTCTTAACAAGACTTAATTTTTTCAGCACTTCAAAAAATTAATTTCATTAAAAATTATTGGTTGTAAAACTTGGAAAACAAAGTCACTTTTTATAGGCACTGCGGGTAAAACCGACACCCCATAGGGGTAAGATCGACACCCCCTTTAATTTATTTTCTCTCCACTTTATTAAAATCTTCACATTAAAAAAGAGATATATGCGTGATTAATAAAGTGTGAGTATGTATGATGCAAATATGTGCTTTTTATTGCTTCATCATGTAGTGAGGGGAAGAAAGTTCGAAAGCGTAGTACTATAAATAAGAGTATTTTATGCTATATGTCATTTTATTTCGTATTTTTTTTTGCAGGCGTTCTACGTTCTGCTAATTGGATTCATTCACTTATAAGTGACACACACACTTCTTAGTAAAACTATCTTATTCAGATTTGATTTTCGGACTCTGATAATCAACGATCTATTTGGGTATACATAAGATCATTGTCTCATTGTGATAAAGTTCGTCTATGACAAACCAAGAGAACACTAGAAATTCGGTTTGATGAGCTTTTTGCAGAAATAGCAAAAGCTTCGATAGAATCAAATGATGATGTGATGTGATAAGAAGCCACCATCAGTTCAAGGTTTTTCCAGTGAACGCGGGTAGACTTACAGTAGATCCGAAATAGTTTATCGTGAGACTTTCACATTATCGCTGTTACTGAAGGGAGATCAAAAAGGGATTGGGCGGGTCCGTAAGCAGAGATACTTACGCGTACCTCGCGGGGAAAAAGATCCCTTCCAACAATAATTTTCCAGTCAAAAGATAAAAAAATTTCGCTATACTTGCTTTACCCACCTGATGATTTGTTTTGAGAAGGGTGCGTCAAACTCTTATCAGACCTTCTGATGAAAACAAGTTTTCTTCAAGTGACTTGGGCTGGCTATCCACGTTCCCTCGTCCAGTCCTCAATTCGTATGATACCCTGGTGCTCCCAACCCCTCCCAGTTGTCAAATATTTTATAATGTAACGAAAATCGAATATAACATTTAATAAATACATCGAACAACGTACGCAAATAATAAATATAACAAATGAATAAACATAATGATTATATTAAAAACAAGGCCTTTAATGAATATAGTGAATACAATGAGTACACATATATGTTTTAATTAGTTGCATGTGGTAAAGAATAATCAGCTGGAAATAAAAATATAATAAATGTAAATAATATCATAAAAGTAATACATGATATAATAAATATTTGAAATATAATAAAAATGGATAATTATATCACTATAACAATAAGGTTGAATATAATAAATTTAATGGCTGAAATAATTAGTTTGAAAACTATAGATAAACGAATTTGGTAAATTTAATTAAATATAATGCAAGCGTAAAACAGGTATGCATGTAAGTAACCACCATCCTAGCTTGAGTCTTGCTCTTCTGGCGGCTCCATTTAACAGTAAGCACAAATTTCTTAAAACCTTTCCTCTTTGACTTCGATTGGCCTACCACCCCACTCCAGCTGCAACTTCAACGGTGTCCGTATAAACCCTCCTCATCCGTACCTGATATATAATGCTATTTCACAAACTATATAAATAAAAAATAAAAGGGTACAGTGCCATTAAATATAATATGAAGGAATAATGCATGAATAATAATAAAATATGAATATGGCATGCAATTTTTGCATGTATTGTGGGTCCAACCAGGTTAAGCGTACTTCCACTCGGCGCTAGAACAACGTATTTTCTCTTTACATATTCAGAGTTGCATGTAATATTACTTCTTATTGAACTGGGGAAAATATAGTGTATAAAAATATGAGCAAAATGCATGCTACTCATACGCTGAATATAAGAATATAACAAAATACAATATTATAATGATGAGCACCATGTACCAATCCATAAGGATGAAAACATAAGAAAGAACATAACACCCAATATAAATAGTGCATGTGATGAATATCACAATTGTAATGTATGCAGCTATAGAAGTATTCCGAGAGCTATTATTAAATGCATAATTTCCTTTTACGCCTTCCATTGATAATCAGATACGCTATTTACTTAATAATTTAAAATGAAGAATATATCTATGTAGTAGCTAAAGATAAGATTTAATATAACAAGATATTACATGCATTACCATATGACATGCAGTTTGATACATGCTTTTCCCTGTAATTAAGGTACCTTACACAATGAAAACTCATCCCAATGGATAGAACCTGTATCATTTTTAACATACATGTGTATATAATAAAGTATGTTAGAGAAATTGAATAAGATTCCGACTGTTCTACAGTAATTACTCGTGCGAGCTGTTATGCACTTTGGTGAATAGAAAAAAGGTATCATCTAAACAACTGAAACGACCAACCGTTAGTATCGGCCATATAAACGACTACACGCGTGCGACTCTTTTATGCCAATCGACAGAAGCAAGTATGGTAGGCAAGAAGAAAGAAAAGAGAACAGTTTACTTATATAAGGTTGGACAGAGAACGCGCAAAAACCGCAAACGAAAAAAGGATTTCCCCTCCACAACGTGTGCAAGATCTTCATAAAAATCTATCAGCAGTACTGTATCATTATTCTACATACGCCGATTGATTTTTATGAAGATCCAACACACGCTGCGGAAAAAACCGCCCTTCTCGTTCCCGACTCCTGTGAATTCTCTGTCCAACCCTCACCCAAGCTCACGAAACCCCTCCCGAGCGCGTGTCACAATCGAACGCACTGCAATATGCGTAGAAAAAAACTGTGAACAGCCCCACCACCGATATATCCATATAAAACCCCCTCAAAACTCATAAAGAAAAACATCAGTCGATCTATCAGGCCATCACGACCCAAACCCTGTAAGACAGTTGCTGGAAAAACCATCGAACTAGCTGAATAGTGCCCCTGAAAACTCCCACGCACGCCCAAAACAGGTCTCTTGAACGCTAATACAAAAATACGCCAAAGCCAGATAATAAAAGACATGACGAATTCTCCTGCCTGTGTCGCCTCATACGACAATAAACATTCTACAATACAACCATAGTGCATGCGCTACTCAGATTGATATGTTACTATGTGTATAAAGTATACGAAAGTAATCAGCACAATGAAAACAATTAATATGACGAACACTATATAATATGAACATCAATAAACTCAACACTAATTCGGCCCACTGTCTACATGATATGTCATCCCACTCGCACCGAAATAAGAGTGAATAGAAAAAAAAATAGAATGAAATGATCACAAAAAAGGAACAAATCTAAAACAGATTGGAATGCTTTCCAATTGCGCTGAAAGACACTAATCCAAACCCGCTCGCTATAAAGTTCCATGCAAGGAAAATACAGAGAACCTCCACTCATTCTACCTAAACCACCAAGCCATATTCATCCGGTTACCATCACCTCCGATACGCCTCCCCTACCACGAAACATGTTCCAGAAACGAGACGGAACATACCAACACAACACTCAGCAAAAAGAGCATGGAGCCAAGTTAGCCTCTCAATCTCCACCTAGACCAATTCCGACTTTCCGAGAGCGTGGCCGCTCAAACCACCAATACCACACATATTACGAAGTAAAGTTAGCGCAATCGGTGTACACACATCCACACCGAAGCAGTTCCAGAGTAACATGCAAACAACCCGCCACTCTTCTCATACCGGCACAGCACGTCTGTGGAACGTCAAATCTAGTCTCATGCAGCTCCTTTACAAACACTCACACACATCAACAGAATGGACAGTTTCAACGGCATGTTAATGCGCACACGAGAGATGCATCAATGCCATTTCGACGGATCGCTGACGTGAACGCTGATGCGCTGCTCCGCTGATGGAAGCCGGCCTATAGTGGTAATCGCATTGACACAAGAGCACAAACCTATCCGACATCTACCCACACCATGGCAAACTTGTATGCTACAGCAATTGTTGATTGCATCCACCAAAATGCTACCAGGAATGCTACACATGGCCTACTGTGCAACTGTCAGTACGCGTAAACATGTAAGCCGTTAACATAATCCATTTTTATTTTATCACAGGTACAATACGTCAACCAGTAAGAGCTATTCCTATGATATGCACACATCAACAGCACGGATAGCTCTGCCCTGCGAAACGGGTATATACGCACACAAAAAAAGTCTCGTGTGCAATCTGCAAATGACCAACAAGCGCACTGCCACCACCCACTCAAAGAGAAAACTCCGGACAAAACGGTACCTTGCCGAGAATTGCCGTTAACATTTTATAAAATAGATGTTTTCTCCTTCGTCTACTGCTGTGATTTATAATCTGCGAATCACGGTCTGCCCGGAATACTCCCCCCCCCCCCAAATGAATCTCGACGTTACGCCTATCGGTCACTCCCAAAAATCACTCGGGATGTAACCAACTTATCTTGACTGTGACTTGATGACCTACTCTATTGACGAAGCGTGAGAATCGTTCTTTAATCGTCGTTCTGACACTACCACTACCAGTATGCACACTCTCCCGAAACTCATGCAACACATCCATCCCGCTCATTTCAATTTCAACACATGCATGTATTATTGAACGCTGAAGAGGGAGCAGGCAAATAACCGGTTCCAATAGCAGAGTCCTCTCGTGCCTGTATGTCCCCCCTCGCATATCGTCAATCCACCCGCTGCATATATGTATTTCACATGCCCTTTGTTAATCTCGGCATATGATATTGGAGTTCGCACTTCTAGATATTCTGTATAAACAACTTAAATTAGGTGTCAACCAACAACACTACTCTAACACATAATAATAAGTATATGTAAATCAGAACGCTCTCACCCGTTTGATGTATGCTCCTCTGGTTGATATTGTGCTGCCCAGTTCCGCTCAGTAAGATATAGCACACTAACACACACAGAAAGCTGAAAGCACGCCATCATGCTTCGGATTCCTTTGACTGATCAAAAACCGCAAATCCAAAATTAATCAGTCTACATATAGCAATCATGATATTCATTAAGCACTTCACACTATTTTCGAAACAAATTCCCTAGTTAGAGCCGTGTTGATCCATAAAACACTGAAAAACGTTAGAGCTACGCAGCTATACGTCTGAACGCGTTCACCTTTGGACAAGCTCTGCGAAGCTTCGATAGAATCAGATAAGAAAAAATTCAAATTTTAGATTTTTAAAGACTTACAAGAAATAAACACAATAAAAGTATTTCTCTGTATTTCTGCTAATACTATAGTGTTCTAATAGGCTAATTGATGTGTCACAAAGATCCCCAGTATTTTGAAATGCGTCGCAAGTATACACAACCATCTTAACAGCGTGTCAGTTTTACCCTAACCATAGGGTGTCGGTTTTACCCCAACAGCGCACTTTTTTTATAAAAGCAATTAAAAATATTGAATTTCTCAAACTCGTCTTCAATACACCTAGTTGATCATAAGACAGGCCGATAATAATAGGTACTGAAAAATGTGGTGATTTCAAAAGCTTTTGTTCGGTTAAAACCTTAAAATCTACCAACGAAATTTAACATCCAGACTAGTATGAACGCTGCTGTCGTATGTTTTGTTTATTTTTAAAACATTCGGCGTACTAACGTAAATCCAATTTTGCTTCAAAAGCTCCAAATAAACATACTAATAATAATCTATCATTATGAAATGAATAAAAATTTGATTTCTAGGAAATGTTGTGGGGTGTCTTACCCACAGGGTCGGTTTTTCCCACAATTCCCCTACTTTATTACGTGAGTATATAATTGCAAACTATGCAAACAATCTTAAAATAAAAATGTCCCAATTGCACAAATAGGTGGATTAAGAAAATATTAACAATTTGTGTTCCTGCCAAAGAACCTTCCACAGTAAATAACTCAAAATCAAAGAAACCCGTCATGTCGTTCTTGAGTTATGCGATGAAACACGGAAACCATTCCATTTTTATACATAGAGGTATCCAGCAAAAGATTCATATATGAGAACAGCACAATGCACTGATATGGACACCATTTCATTTTTGTATATAGAGATTTTTGTTGGCCAAGCTGCACAACCTCGCCTTTTGGCAAGTTACATGTTTTGAGGTTTAACTGAAAAACCCGTAACTTTTGTAAACCGGCAATATGTTCTTCGGTTTTCTCATCATAAAAACAGACTATTTAAATTTTTTGAAGGGAAACAAAAATAGAGAGCAGTAGAAGATTAACTGTGTTCCGGAGTGCAAAGGTATTTCCACCAAAAACGCGAATGGTACTTTTATATTTAATGGTCAGGTCAGTTCATCCAACTTTAGATATCCATTTCCAAAATACTGAGGACCTTTTTGTTTAGCAATGTTTTAACCATAAGGTCATTCGCCTTACTGCAGAACTATTTCCCGTTGCTTTTCTGTCATTCAAATTGCTTCAATACACATAGTTTAAATACTTCTAGAAACGATAGCGTTTTTATATGTTTGCGCCATTGCAATTACACTACTCAACTTGCAAATTGTCAATTACTGTTATTTTTCAAAATAATCAAACTAGTACGCTAATAAAAATCAAATGCCAAAATAAGAGTTAATTTTAGATCAAATATACAGATTGTGTAATATAGACTTCAGTGAAGCTTGGTGTAAAGTAGCCCCAATTTTAAATAGAATGGACATATGACCACCAATTACCAAACAAACTAAAATACGGATAAAAAGTACAACCACAAATAATTACAGTACATTGCCAGCTTAATTTCACGTAATCTATATCGTCTTATCTAATAATTTGACTAGTATATCACACTTTCCTAAAAGAATTTAAGTTACAATGTTTTTCACGTATATTTAATATTTCAGTTTCATAGCCTACTACGATTACTTGCAAGCATTTTCTTAAACCTATATCCATTTTTTATATTTGTGTATACCCAGTGAATAATACTATGTTTTGCTTTTGTCAAAATATAACGTTAAATTTGAACTAGAAGCTCAAGTACCATTCTTTAATTTTGGCGTAAAGTAGCCCCGTGGCGTTCAGTAACCCCGGATGACGGTATACCAAAAAGTACGAAAATAGTTTATATTTAATGCAGCTATGCATTCAATTATAAGATTTCATTCGACGGTTTGTTTCAAAATGATTCAACTTCTGCTGACCTGACCTCTTCGATGAGACGTTTTGAAATTAGCGTGTAGCACCTTCTAAACAGGACGATAAAGAATGTCAATGTTTTTTTGTACAATATGGGCCATAATATTGCACATGAAGGTCGAAAAGTCGATTCAAATTATTGAGATGTATGTAAGAGGACCATGGCGTCCTTTTACACTATTTTCTTTTGGCTTCATGTTGTAGCCATTTCTGTAATGACAGATACTAACTTCTTAAACCATACTAAACGCAGAGCAAAAATCAAAAATAATACCGTGTGTAATAACAACTAAATTGGATCTTACTGCATAAATAAATAATTTTTTCAAACCCTAACTTTCAAACAACACACCCACGTCGAAACCTGAGGTATTGAAATCAATCCAAACCACCCACCCACTTCGTAAATCATCTTGAGATGAAAAATGAAAAATTCGTGCACGGTTTAACTATGTGCTATGCTACCGCTGCCGAAAATCCATTTATAACTTTTTGTGTTTGATTGAGCTACTTAGGTGCTTCATATTGACGGCTCTGCCTAAAATTTTCCCCTTTCTCGTGGATTTTTCAATTGTACCAATTTTCTATAGGCTACTTTTATCCCACAGATATCAAATTACACTAGTTCACAAATTTTGGGGTGATTGCATGAAGTTAAGTAAAAAGGTGTTTCCTAAGTCAATCTTGGGTCGCTGAACACGAAAATCATATCCATTTTCTTTTTCAAGCATTTTTGAGATTTTTTGAAAAACGTGTTTTAAGCACTTTTTGCAGTTATTGATCAATATCGGAGGGACAAATATTCCGATTAACACAATCATACTCACCATTCCGAAAATGCGTAGATAAAATGTACATTTATTATGATTACAAGCGACCAAAGTAAAAAAAAAATTATTTTCGACATTTTTTAAAAAACCATAATTAATTTTTTATAACAAATCAAGGACAAATGAATCTAATGTGATAGGTAATCCTTTTACATAAATTTTGAGCCAATGGTCACAAAAATCAGATGAAAAATGTAGATGGTATGAAATGATCTACTACACTTGATAGTTATATCTTTGTTTATAATAGACCTTTCTCGTCAAAAAATTTTATATGATAGGATGATTCCTTTTTTATCCCCAATTCGTTGCCGCGATGATTTGGTACCTCTAACTATTGAAAAAATCAAAAATAGTGCAAGCTGCTCATTTAACCCCATATTCTGAATACCTATCTTGCCTTGTTTCCCCGTATTTTTACACCATTTGGATGAATTTCCTGTGGGGAATACTAAAAGGATGTCAGATCTGCATATATATTAGTAAATCTGTAGATTTTGCGTTTTCACTGCAGATCTTTTACAGATTACAAATATTTAGCAGAACAAAGCCTATGCCAGCCAATTTATACACCAGCCTTCAACATTTTTGATCATTTAAATTATATACATACTACATTTCTACGTCGCATTTATTGAAGATTTTTGTAGCAATCTGCAGACTTTTATATTTTTACTGCAGTCTATTGTTTAAATAGACCTGGCATCACTGATGCTGAAATGATTCATTCATATACCTGTCAAAAATATAGAGCATTGTGTGAAAATGTATAACCTCACTTTTCTGACAGTTCGGTGTGCTTGTTTACCTAAGATTTGTTTACACGGACTTTTAAAATTTACATTACTTGAATACTTTCGATACTTTTCGATTCTTTGAAAGAATATCAACTCAAGAGGGATGAGGATTGGAACAATGGTAACCTGGTTCATACATTGACCAATCGGCGCTGGATGTAAAACCCGGTGGCATATGCTGAATCGAAAGATCAAGTATTGGGCTATAAAACGATTGCTTTCTGGATGATGGATAAGGATTTGTACACATTTGTTTGTTTGTTCGTGGGTTAATTCCTAACAAGATGATCCGATTGATTATTCATTTTTAGGTGGTGAAGTTTACCTAAACTTTATAGGTAACGAATTCGGTCGATGATAAGTTGTTGAAATGATTTTGATCGTTCAATGCCCATATCGAAGAACGTTTCCATTGGTCAGAATGCCTACCAGCGTATGATACTGCAAACATGAGGACAACAAGGTTATCGCTTTCGAATGGAACAATCATTTATTATTCGGTTTCAAGTTCCATTACAGTAAAAGTTTCGTCGATTATCGCATTGTCGTTGATTTAGCCGGAAAATGCAAAATAGCGCTCGGCACTGACGACAAGGAGTAAGAAGGATTTGATTGGAGTGATAATAATGCAGAGCAATATATATTCTGGTAGAATATCAGGGAGGAGAAATTATATGTAAATTTATATTATATCCCGAGTTGCATTAATTTTGGCACCGCAATAAAGCTATCTGCAACTGCTGTCTTGTTCAAATTGGCACGAAATAACTAGGCAGCGAATGATAGATTTCATAGTCAATTTATTTACTTTTTCTGAACGATAAGTAATTAGTATGTTGTGAATATATGTGTCGCCGGTGCCGTGTTATGGTGGTACCGGACGGAACCGTTGGTCAGCAGACCGTCCTTGTCGTACTGGTCATAGATGCGACGTTTTTTCTCATCTGATAGCACTTGACATGCTTCGGAGATCTGTCTTAACGCTCTCTACTTAGCGCAGGATACGCGAAACCGCTGCTAGCTTTCGAAAGAAAATTCCTAGCTGCTGCTACTCTATCAGTCTCTCTCTGTCTCTCTCTCTCTCTCTCTCTCTCTCTCTCTCTCTCTCTCTCTCTCTCGACTGAGGACTACAATTTCGGTCGATTAAATTATGCTATGAAAATTGTACTTCCTGGAATTTCATCTAACGAGATCAATTCATTATGAGGAATTTCACTGCGTTCCAATATTGCTTGCCTCTCTAGGTGACGATGTGTATGGATTCACTTCGGCAGTCAGCTCTTATGTTTTGGGTAATTTTGCTATCTTATTCTGCTGAATAAATCATCTGCCTAAAGCCTCTACGTTATACTACGGTCACTTTAAAAACGCCCTGCTATTTAATCTTGTAGCTCTCGGCAAGTCAGCCCTGGCACTCTCCTCGACTATTCCTGGCACTATACCGCTGACGTCGCACTTATCACGGTGATCAAACTTGGCGAGAGCGGCAGTGGTTTCGTCGGAATTGTTCACTCGACAAGCAGTAAGTGCAAGGACTCTGCTACTTATGCCTGAGCCTCATTGAAACCTTCGTCCTGCCGGAGTGTTAGCTTCGTCCGATACCGGAGCGTATTGTTGAACCGAAGCAGTCTGCTACTGGCGCTGCTTCCTTCGAATCGGAATTGCTGAATATTCCCGTTAGCCGAATGTCCAACGTGGCCGAAGGCAAACCGATTGCAGCAACACCACCAGCCGTAGCTGACATTTTAGCCTTCAATCCAAGTACCTGGCAGGCTGGACATCGGTTGACTCGGTGCCGGACGGGGTGAAACAGCTGCAACAGGAGCGGTATGGGGTGTAAAGGTCATCAATTGCCATAGATCACCAAAATGCTCTGCGACTAACATTGTGAACAAAACAAACCAAATGAAATTGATCGCAACAACGATAAAATAATCTAAATTCTACCCAAACATTTGAAACATTTGAAAAGGGTCACTGCCAAACGTAAACCTTGAGAAAAAGGCAAAAGAAGTTTTGGTCGAATTCATTTTAATTCTATTTAAAAATGAATACTGTTTTATTTAGTTTGATTGTGCAAGTTGTTTACATCAGACACTCCCCTTTATTCATTGTGTACGTATTTCACTGCCTTTATAATCCTTTTGGAATCAGTTACAATAATCCTTTATAATCATTTTATAATATGCGTATTGCTAGTTAGGACTTCTATATCAGCCGGGCCCTTTTATAATTTGTTATAAAATCATTATCAAAATTCTTCATAATCCATTGTTGCGTTATGTTTATGCACATGGCCAGATAGATAGTTTTTAACTGGGATGTGACGTGTGGATACGAAAAAACCTAATGTCAATTGTAGCCAGGGGGAGCAGTCAAATGCAGCCAAAGGGAACCGTCAAATGCAGTGAGGGGAAACTGTCATATGTAGCCAGTCCATTTAAAATATGTGAGGAAGAAAGAGTGGCTATGCGAGACAGGAGATCAAATGAACAGAAAAAATGAAAAAGAAAACATCTATCCACAGGTTTTGTCCCAGGATTTTAATAGAGAACATGAAAATTCGATTTGTTTGCATTTGGCAGTAGGCCTTTTTCAAATGTTTGGCTAGAAATTCCTTACTTCTTCAATGAATCATGTACAAGAAAAGTAAAAATGTTAAATTTAACGGAATAATGTATGATGCCGACATCAAATAAAAAATTACAGCTGAGCGACCTTGTTTGGAAAGTGTTAACATTTGGCAGCGAACCAAACCAAGTTTCTCATACTATGATCGAATCAACAAAAATTCCAAGACCATGTAAACAATCTCTCTGAACTGTCAAAAAAGTGAGGTTAAACATTATCATGCAATGTTCTCCACCGAGAGGTTCACTTTAGTTTGTTTACATAATCAATGAACTTTGTACCGCGACTCACCACTTCATTTGCCGCGTTGCCAGGAACTCAAGCAAAAATATACAAAACAGTGTTGCCCAAACACACATTTTGAGTCCCACCATTCTTGCAAAGGAGAAAAAAATACTCAACATTCTTGCATTTTTCAAATTTAAAAAAATCATTAAAAAATCACGATAGCTCCAAATAGTCTCATTTCAACGGCAATATTCTTAAAAATGTGTAGTCTTTTGAATAAAAATAAGAAAAAAGGGGGTTGGGTCGGACGAGAAAGGTCTATTATCGTTTGTGTTGGGTACAGTCTTCTCGAGCTCTTATCCAGCAGTAGTCACCTACCATGTCCCCGTCCCAAAAACCCTGATACTTCTATAACTGCTGGATCCTAATGGAGTTTAACACTTACAAAAAATACACACAGCTTTCTCGTGGTGTCGCAACAAGGGGTTCTCAAATGAGTGCATCATTACAGGTTGCCACCCTGTATAGCATTTTTTAAAAGCGGCGAATTGGTTCGGATTTTTTTTTCATTTCAGTGCTCTTTTTAAAATGTTCAAATATTCGTTGGAACAGTTTTGTTTTGTCTGTGGTGATTACATATTTAACAATCGTTCTAGAAATCGGTTGACTGAAAATGCTTATAAGCATTATTTCGGATTCTAAGCTAGATTCGTGATTATGTCAACAGCACTAAGGTATATCACCAGATAATAGAAAAAAGATTTCTTTTTAATTCCATTAAGTGGTAGGTATTTATTGAACTCTGCAGATACACATTTCGTGAACGTCTAGCCATTATAAAGCCTTGACAGTACAATCCCTTAGAGGAATTTTTGTCTTCTTCGACAGACTTCGCAGGCGATTCTTAGTTAACATAACGTTACGTGGCTAGTGTTACGACCCCACTGAGACTCCTCACCACATATAATAAGGACTCGAGTATTTGACGACTGGCTTATAACACCAGTGCTACACCCTTTGACCCGATGCACCAAGGCAGGTTCTGCTAAAATCACAAAACTTTAACTTCGCTCAGCAGCAACATTTTCCATCCATAGCATCAACATTTTCCATCCGACATTAGTGATATTAGACTTTTAATTAACCCATTCATGCCCATGTTGTTTGTGGACAACAACGTTTGTAAACAAATATAACTTTTGATTGAAGCAAGATTTGCTTACAAAAATAAGTAAGGCTAATACATGTGACTATTGACTTTTATTTGAGTACTAACAGTTACAAGGATCAGCTCTAGAACTGAAGTTATTGCAGTCGTTCTGATTGGATTCCAATGGAGCAGTGCTGCCAGGTGCAGTTTATGTTGACGACGAAAAATTAATTTTTCATATATCTTCGTTACGTTGCAATTTTATTGAAAACTGATAAAAGTTATCCACTTAGAGTGTCTTTGGCTACGTTTTCCGCGCTAGTGGACTATTGTAAATATTCTAGGAGAATTGTATTGAGCATTTGAAGGTAAAAACTGAGCAGCTTCTATCACTGCGAGGGAAGCATCTATCTGTATGAAAAATGGCTTTTCGTGTTTCTTGACCCCACCGTTTTCAAGGAAAAATAGTTTTGAAATCCCTTATGTACTAGAAAAAAGTTGGGCATGAAAGGGTTAACGTAAACATATTATTTGTCATCTTAGATTCTAAAAGGCTCGAAAAATATTTTTTTTCGCTGTCAAAAAATTCATTAAAAATTCCCTTTTCCTTACTTGAGTTGCTTGCAACACTAAAAATTTTACATATGATCGACACATATTATATGTATTTGGAAAGGGCATCTCGGCACCTTCCAACCTGCATATCGATTAAATTAATTGAATGATTTTCACACGAAATATTGACTAAAAACTAATAAAAGTACTCAAAAACATGTTCTTTGAGAAAATCTCAAAGTCGCTTCTTTGAACAAAAAATTAATAATATTTTTGTATTCAGCAACCCAAAATTAGGCTAGAAAATATTTTTCTCGAAGCTTCATTTTTCTTGTAAACTAGTGTTATTACCAATATTCAAATTAGGTATTTCTGAATCGGCTGGTGTATAGATGATTAAAATTCATCTAGTAATAGAGTAGTTTTTTTTAGTTTCGTTACATGGGCGATATTTTATATTTTAGAATGACACCTAGCCCCAAATAGTGGAGTGTTTGTTTTTTTAATGTCAAAAAAATCAAACACCGCGAACTAGCACCGGTCTCCCCTACTTTTCCTCTCTCACTCGACGTTCGTTCGCACCTCAATCGTTGAACACTTGCTGAGAAGAGGCTGCATCAACAAAAGCAAGAAAGTATGTTGGACAACGGATACTTTCACGCATGCTGCAAATTTCCAACCAGTAGTAGCCAACCAAACTTCGACCAATAAACTTCAATCCGCTGTACCGTTCGATGTTGGTTATTTTTAATTTCTCTTTTATTGCTGGCAGAGTTCGTCCCTTCCAACCATCTCCAAGTGCACAGCAAGCAGTCAGTGACTAGAAATATCGTTTTCTGGGGAACGCATCTGCAGTTTATTAAAAAGTGGTCTGAATGTGGTACCGCACTTGTTAGATTTTTTCAAATGCGGGGAAACATGTATGAATTAATGCTTTTGAAAATTATACTGCTACCGAGAGTGTAACTTGAGAAATTAATTAAATATGAAGAATTATCCGTTACTTAAATTATTCCAGAAAGCGTATCGAATCGAATGGGGAAAAATAATCGCAGTTAATTCATTGTCGGTTTATATCGCTGAGATTGTTATAGTTAAATCATAAACAGAGAAGATACATAAATTAATTAAATATTGGAAGAAGTTCATGTAAATGTGTGTTACATCAGTGAATAGAGTATTCGTTATAATGTCGTTTATAGTATATATTGCATTTATTGTTGCAAAGTATATCTGAAAGTGCAGCATAATTAGAGCATGAAACACGTATAGAAAGTCGCGCGTGAGTGTTTTCGTTTGATCTCGTCATAATCACTAACCATGGGTCCCACAGAGAAACCAATCGTTGCTGAAAAAACACATCGAACGTATGATCAGTGTAGCAGTAATAATAGCAGTTCGTATAAATGTTACGAAGGCATTTCAACACCGAGTCCAATCTCACCAACTGGGAGCAGTTTTATAAAAAAATATGATCAATGCAACGACTTGCTGCGCCGTACTATGAATCATGAATCAGATCTGGAGACATTGCACAGATCTCCGTCATTAGATAGTTTAGTAAATTTGTCAGAGCCTACAACTAATCAAGATGATAAATTTGAACGACTGTCCGATTCGGACTCGATGGCTGAGATTTGTGAAATTACTGGTGAAACTCGTGTTGATATACATCGAAGAAGTGATCTGGACGATTTTCAAGATGTACAGCCACTCGACGAACCAGTCATAAAGGCATATTTAGAAAAGTCTCACATACAATGTGAATATAAAAACTGCAGTTTCAAGAAAGAGCAGCCCATTCACAAGAAAACTGGAGATATACAACAAGATATAGAAATAACCAGAGCTCCCCTAACCGACTCAAATAATACAGTGGCACCGTCAACGTCATCCTCTCCTTTGCAATCACCACTGAAAATTAGACGGAATAGTATAACTGGGGCCGGATCAGTTGGTCGAATGGAAACAATTATAGAAGAACCATCAGAGCCCAAAGTGTCAGTGAAGGAAATTCTTGCCCGTTTTGAAACACTCCGGGAATCAGCAGAGGTAATATTATGATATTAGTGAAGTGCAGTAGATACATACCATCATATCATACGATTAGATTTTACTACCCATAGTAGAAAAGCTCAAGCACAATATTAATCTAAAGCTTATTAGCGTAATTGTGGGCAGGAAATGGTCATCCCAGAGTATAAAACCAACTTAATCCACCTAGCAGTTGTTCCGTTCTTGCTTTGAAATATTAAAACGCAACTTATCTGTACGCAATCACATCGTCAAGAGAGCTCAACTCCTTTGTTTTGTTTATTTATATATTTACAAAGTTATTATTTACAATGTTGGTAGTACTAGTTTTTGACATTCAGCCAACATAGGATTTCGTCGGACTGTGTTGAAAAGCATTGCACTTCAAATTGATTATGGTCATTACGTTTGAAACACAACAGCAGTGAGACGAAATATTTCTTACACATATCACTGTTGAGTCATTCGTTAGTTTGCAGAACTCGTGCGAAATGGGCACCCAGCAGTTTCTAGTCGTGCACGATAAAAACCTCGAATAACCTGAACAAATTATAGAAAATCAATAAAACGAATGAAATAAAAAATAAAGCAAAAAATGAAAAAAAAAAGTTTTCAAATTCATAAAATGAGTAGAATGATTAATATAAATCAAATTTGATTAGTTAATTAAATGAAAAATTAGACAAAATTTAAAAAGTCATAAAATTAATAGAATAAATTAAATTGACTAAAGCTAGTAAATTGAATGAAATAAATAAGTGGAATGCCTGAACATGAAATGAATAAAATTAAAAAAAGAAGCAAATGGATCAAATGAATCAAATGAATCAAAAGAATTTAATGAATCCGGTGAATATAAAGAATCAAAATAATGAAATACATAAAATGAATAGAATGATTGAGAAGAAATCAAAAAATGAAATGAATGAAAAACAAACCCAATAAACAAAACGAGAATTTTGAAAAAATAATGAAATTAAGAAGAAAATGGGGAGAACTAAATGAATTGATTAAAATGAAAAATTAAACGATGTTAAAAAATTATAGATCAATAGAAAAAAATAAATAGTGTGGAATAACCAATTTGGATGAAGTGAATAAGACTACAAAAAATAGTCAAATTGAATCCAAAGAATGAAAAGTATAAAATGGATAAAATGAACCCAAATGAACAAAATGAATAAAAAGAATACTGAATGAAATAAATAATTAAAATGCAATGATCATATACTAAAAATCAGTCAAATATTCAAAATGATTAAAATAAACAAGACTTATAAAATCCATGAAGTCTATTAATAAATCGGATTGTACGAATTTGAGAACCATCGTATCAGAAAGTTATGAATTGTTTCTGAAAATCCCATTTACTAGGGGGATTTACTAGGGCTTCCATTCTTTTTTATTTTCACCTTTCCGTTTTTATTCTTATTTTGGAAACTGTAGGTGAGAGTGGGTACGCTTGATCGCACATTTGTTTTTTTCTCTTAACTATTCAATGAAATAAAAATTTTAATTGCAAAATTCGCCATCTTGTAGTCAATTGTATGAGCTATGAATAATGTGTAAATCTGAATACTATGTCCTGTGCGTAATATGAACATGCCAAAACGAGATTTTTCTAAAAACGTGTGGTAACTTGATCCCTCGCCTACTAGGGCAAAAGAAACAATGCGCACTATGACCTATAGACACGAAAGTTCAGCTAACCACCTATCTTGACAAATTAATTAATGGGACTACCTTTTTAGATTCACGACAAACTATTTACAGTACATCAGTGCTGTTTAACTGGCTTTTCCAACCTTCAACAACTTATACCATGATTTGTTCACGGAAAAAAGATGGATGGGTAATGTCTGGGACATAACCGAAGTGAAGTAGAATACCCGTGGACTGTTAATTCAAATGTTGCAATTGTTACTATCTTCTGCATGGTTGCATTAAAATCAGTAATTTCGGTATTTCTAGTACACCCAAAACGAATCGTTGAGAGCGGAATTGATTCTGTTTTTTTCGCTCTCGAACTGTGAGCGAGAAGCTCCCAAACGATGCATTAGTGTTCAACCAACCTCATACTTGTGGAATACAATATCGTACCCCATAGCTACACACTGTTGGCTCATGTAGTGCAGGGATAACTTGAATAACACATACCATCGTCTCCATACTGTCCTATTTGTGATCACTGCTGCAATGATGCGAAGTTTATATAGCCCATTCGAACGACTGCTCATTATGTGTCGTTATGGCATAAGGTGTAAAGCAGGCGTTTTAGCGAGTGGATGTTTGTCGGTTCCAGTCTTGATGCTACCCGTTAATCTTTTTTTTTTCTAGTAAGGCTTAGTTCCCAATACATACATACAAACAAAATATTAATAACAGCGGGGAAATGGTACAAAGCAAAATGCGTCAATGACGATACTGAAATACCGACGCGGCGGCGGGATGCGAACGATATTATCTCACTCATCATAAGTGTGAAGCTTTATATACGCCATTATACTACTCCACCAGTGTGTCGTCATGGTACGGGCAATAAAGAGGTGTTTTTACCGATTAGAAGTTTGTCGGTTCTAATCTTGAATCTGATATAAGATTTTTTTTACTAGAAGTTTCAGGTCACGAGCTATTTATAGCAGCGAAGAAAAGAATGAAATAAAACAAAATGCAATGCAGCAGCAGCAATGGTGATGAGATTGCTTGTGGTGATTGGGTGGGGGGAATGTAAGGTGTAGAAGAAAGATACGAAACTAAATACTAACAAAGTTTCCTTGTGTGTGAGTGTGTGTCATCGTTTTTTTTTTGCGTGAGCGTCGCGCTCATCCCGAATTGTGCGCGAACAGCTCAATGTTCAAAAAGGATTGCTTTTGGGAATGCGATTGTGAGCCCAAAAACAGAAAATCTGAGCTCACCGTTTTGGGTGTAGAAATCGAAATATTATCGTACCCGTACATTATTACTGGAAATAAATCGCATGTTTGCATTACATTCACATAAATCACTTGCGATGCGTGGCAAATTTCAATTGTAAGGCTTGCTCCAAAGTTTCAACCAGCTAGGTTATTTTCGAGTGGGTAGTACTATCTATACTACCCACATTCCCGAGCAAATGGAAAACCCACAGAAACACCATCGCATGGTCCGAAAAAAGATGGGTGTTTCCCCCTACAATACTCCAAAAACTTCCATGGCCCGAGACTGGGCGTGGAACATATTGAACCCTTTCTGGAACCATGTTTTGCGGACCATGACGCCACCGCGAATTTACCCCTTAAAACTGATTTTTATGGTTTCTGAACCCATAGGCCCTGGACCATGTAAGATCAATGTTAGACCAAAAAATGGGTACTGAAATGGGAACACGTTTTGGGCTCTCCGGACGAATTAATGGTCAGATAATACACCCCTTTTATTGGTTGGACGGGACCTTTTGATAGTCCGGTTCCCATACGCATGGATTGGTCCTTTTGGAACAATTTGTGGTCATTTCAGTACCCGTATTATGCTTCCGTCGCGACGTGAACAACTTATGAACATGCTTGGGTCAATTTGTTTACCACTATCACTATTTATATTCTGTGAATTTGACGCTCATCGAAAAAAAAAACAAAACAAACTGCAATTTTGTTTACACTGAAAAAAATTCTTAGGTGGAATTAAAATTATCATATGAAGAACAAAATCATAACTCATTTTCTGCAACGAAGCATGTTCGTGTATTGTAAATAGTTCGTTTCGTCTAATGGCATCTTGATGAACGAAAAGTTGAGTAGTTTTACATATTTAATGTACGGGTTATTCCATGTCAAATTTACATTGCATTCTTAGCACAAAATAATTGACATCTATTTTTTGTTTTGGCTGAGTACGATAGATTTTTTTTCAAGTTATGAGTTTTTGAATTTTATGAATTGGACCATTTTTCAACCCCTGATAACTCAGAAACTCTTAGCTGTACGAAAAATTTATTAATAATAAAAAGTGCGTTTTCGAATGAACTCACCAATAAAAATCTGATAGAGTTTTTTTTGTTATTTATGTTATGAATTCTCCAAATATTAGAAACATATCGAAAAAACAAGCTTGGACTAATAAGTTTTTTATTCTATGAAATTATTTATAATTATATTGAGAACCTCATTACTTTACGAGATATTTCAATTAAAGCTGGCCCATAACATGGCGTTTAATTTCAAATTGCCCTTTTTAATGTTATAATTGAAATATCTCGCAAAACATTTTGAGATCCACTGCAAAATTTTTACACAATATTTCTAACATGAAATTTTTTATTTGAAGAAAAAATAAGCAAAAAATTTGATACAACTTTTAAAAAATTCTCATTTTTTCCGGCAAGCTCATGCGAAAATGCAACTTTTTATAGGGACACTCGGGGCTATTCGGACCTACTTAATCAAATCGCCCTTTTGGGTGGATAGATGAGTCCTAATTGCTAGTTTGAAACCTCAGCTACAGTTTGGTGCCGTAAAAGGTTCATTTACACCACTCAATGGCAGCGATAGGCGACGATTTGCAAACCTCTACGTTTTTCCATCCTTTTACAATGTAAGGGTAATTCGGACCTCCCTACGGGGCATTTCAGACCGTAATTTTTCTTTAATTTTTTTACAATGGAATTATGTTTACTTATGAATTAGTTACAAGAGACACTCCTTAAGAAGCAAAAAAAAAATTGCCTTGCAAAAACTTAATCTGGTATGTCACAGCATTCGATTGGCCGCCCATGTATTTTCTTTGCTGTGGCGTGTACAATGGTGTGCGCAGCCGCAAGCCGCTGAACTGTGGTTGACGGATTATGGGGTCCGAATAGCCCCGTACGCTCATATTGCACAAAAATGGTGAGCGTCTCGAAAATATCTCTGTTTTCACCCAAACAAAAATCATTCCATAAAATAGGAGCCTCAAGTTTTCGAAAACACTTACCTTCTATTTTTTCTATTTTTATATTTCGATTGGCCCGTACGGTGCATAAAAGTTATCATCGATGTCTAAACTATTTTTCGTCAATGAAACGAAATGATTCATTCTTTTATCAATTGTTTTATATAGTATAAATATTTTTGGAAAGGGTAATTTATTTTTTGTACATAAAAGGCAAAAAATCGTATTTCCGTATTACATCGGATCCTTTTGGATCTATGTTTGACAACATCGATTTTATTTCAGAGCTCACCCTATTGTGTACTAGAAAAAAATGTTATATTTGCGAAACATATCCAAATATATTTCGATAACAAGCCACTAAAAACTAAAATTTAAACAATTCCTATATTTTACCAAAGTTGGTTTTATGAAACTTATTCGTAGCAGAATTAAAAATATTTTCTCTCAGTGTATACTCTTATTTGACAGTTTGCGCTCGAACAGGCAGTCGAAATCTAGTACCGCTATCTAACAAGCTCGTACGCTTGGTCGAATGCGATACGTAATGCCGCAATTTAGTCGAAACGACTTCAAAACGTTTCGAATCGAGTCACTCGAATCGAGATGCGGAATGCCACCCCAGGGCTTTGGACCTGTAGCTCTGGTTCTCAATAGTTCCAAGTACGTAGGTTATTACATGCTACTATTGAGATCCGTCATTCGCTAGCGGAGTTTGTGTATGTGTGTGTATGTATGTGCGTATGTGTCAAAAAATGTCACTCATTTTTCTCAGAGATGGCTGCAACGATTTACCCAAACTTAGTCTCAAATGAAAGGTACAATCTTCCCATCGGCTGCTATTGAATTTTGTATCGATCGGAATTCTGGTTCCGGAATTACGGGTTTAAGAGTGCGGCCACACAGAAATTTCCCATATAAGCTATAGGAAAAATTAAAAATAGAATTTTTATTTTTGATGTCAAATGTCTTTCAAGTGCATAAAACGTCGAGATTTGATGCAAACTCGAAAAAAAAATTGACGAAAATTTGCTTTATTTGATTTTGGTACATTTTTGCCTTTCTCATATAGAAAGGTTATACAGTCACTCTGAAAAACGGTAAACTAATCCCGGCCCGGAGGGCCGAATGTCATATCCCATTTGATTCAGTTCGTCGAGATAGGAAAAAGTGTGCATGTGTGTGTATGTATGTGCGTATGTGTAAAAAAATGTCACTCATTTTTCTCAGAGATTGCTGGACCGATTTGACCAAACTTAGTCTCAAATGAAAGGTACAACCTTCCCATCGGCTGCTATTGAATTTTGTATCGATCGGAATTCTTGTTCCGAAATTACGGGTTTAAGAGTGCGGCCACACAGAAATTTCCCATATAAACTATAGGAAAAATTTGAAATAGAATTTTTATTTTTGCTGCTAAATGTCTTTCAAGTGCATGAAACGTCGAGATTTTATGCAAACTCAAAAAAAAAATGACAAAAATTCACTTTTTTTGATTTTGGCACATTTTTGCCTTTCTCATATAGAAAGGTTATGTAATCACTCTCAAAAACGGTAAACTAATCCCGACCCGGAGGGCCGAGTGTCATATCCCATTCGATTCAGTTCGTCGAGATAGGAAAAAGTGTGTATGTGTGTTTGTGTGTGTATGTATGTGCGTATGTGTCAAAAAATGTCACTCATTTTTCTCAAAGATGGCTGGACCGATTTGCCCAAACTTAGTCTCTAATGAAAGGTACAATCTTCCCATCATCTGCTATTGAATTTTGTATCGATCGGAATTCTGGTTCAAGAATTACGGATTTAAGAGTGCGGCCAGAAATTTCCGATATAAACTATAGGAAAAATTAAAAATAGAATTTTTATTTTTGATGCCAAATGTCTTTCAAGTGCATGAAACGTCGAGATTTGATGCAAACTCGAAAAAAAACAAAAATTCACTTTTTTTGATTTTGGCACATTTTTGCCTTTCTCATATAGAAAGGTTATGCAATCACTCTGAAAAATGTTAACCTAACCCCTAAGTTGAGGCGTAGTATACGCAGAGGGGTTACCCCCTCTCCCTCCACCGTTCGCTCCTTTCCCCCTTTTTAAATACCCTTAAATCATACCTCAGACCACCACCCCATCCAGCCCATGTACCCCTTTCCTTCCTCTCAACCCCAACATCTTTAAACCACCACTACATCACAAAGCATACCAAATTAAGCTGGGGAGTCGTTCATATGTGGGATTTTCCCCCTTGTCTCCCCCGGATGACAAAATGAGTTAGCAATCAGATGACATTGAACTAATGTTGATTAGGCTAATTAAGTATGACATTTTTTTTTGTTTCAAGTGTTTCACCATCGACACGTAGCTCATCAAGTTCATGGCTGGCAAGCCATTGTGTATAGGTGCCAGTGCTGTAGTTGCGGTTAGTCACGGTTAGTCGGCGACTAACCAGCTCCTGGAACCGAAACAAAAAAATTTTTTTTTTGACCAAAAAAAAAATTCCGTTGGCCTTATCATTCTGGAAGGCAAATTTAATGATCCCTATGCTCGTGAAAAAAACATCCAGCTAATTGGAATTTTGTGAATCTATTCAAACTCGTAGGGTATTGTCAAACTCCCTGCCGCGCTAGTATGATATTTTCATAACTCACATGGCGATCCCAGACTGCATGGGGCACTAGTATGATATGCTCATAGCTCGCAGGATACTCTCAGATACTTGAAAGCACTAGTATGATATTCCCACATCTCGCAGAGCGTTTCAACAATAGTTTGATACTTACAAGACATGCAAGGCGCTCTCAGATTCTCTCGGACGATAGTCTGATGTTCCCATCGCTCGCAGGGCGCTTCCACACTCTCTGGGACGCCAATATGATATTTCCAAAACTCGTAGGACGCTAGTATGATATTCCGATAGCTCACAGGGTGCTCTCAGACTCGCAGGGGCACTAGTTTGTCATTTTCAAAGCTCGCAGGGCGCTAGTATGATATTCACAAAACTCTCTAGGTTACTAGTCTGATGTTATCTTAATTTGCCGGGCGCTTAAAAATTCTCTGCGGTGCTAGTCTAATATTCTCATAGATTGCAGGGCGCTCTTAGATTCTCTCGAGTGCTTTTACGATATTCACATAGTTCGCAGGGCGCTCTCAAACTCGCTAGGGCGCTAGTCTAATATTCTCATAGTTCTTAGGGCGCTCTAAGATTCTCTGGAGTGCTGGTATAATATTCCCATAGCTCGGAGAGCACTTCCGCACTCGCTGGGGCGCTTTTCACAGCTCACAGGGTGCGAATATGACTCTATGGGGCGCCAGTATGATATTCGCAGGGTGCTCTCAAACTCGCAGGGGCACTAGTTTGTCATTTTCAAAGCTCGCAGGGCGCTCCGAGACCCTATGGGGTGCTATGGTGATATCCACATAGCTCGGAGAGCGCTTCCACACTCGCTGGGGTGCTATTATGATATTCTCACAGCTCGCTGGGCGCTCTCAGTCTCTCCAGGGCGCTAGTATGACTCTATGGGGCGCAAGTATTGTATTCACATAGCTCGTAGGGCGCTCTCAGATTCTCTAGAGAGCCAGCATAACATTCCCATAGCACGCTGGGCGCTCTCAAACTCTCTTGGGTAGCCTTATATTCTCATCGCTCGCAGGGCGCTCTCAGATTCTCTCTGGCGCCAGTATGATATTTCCATAGCTCGCAGGGTGCTAATATGACATTCCCACAGTTCGTAGGGCGCTCTCAGATTCTCTGGGGTGCCAGTATGATGTTCCCATAGCTCGGAGAATGCTTTCATACTCGCTAGGGCCCCAGTATGATATATAATATCATAGCTCACAAGGCGCTCTCAAGCTCTTCAGGGCGCTAGTATGATATTCACAGAGCTCGCAGGGCGCTTTCAGAATCCCTTGAGCACCAGCATGATATTCCTCGCAGAGCGCTCTCAAACTCTCTAGGATATTATGAAACTCTCATCGCAGGGCGCTCTCAGATTCTCTCTGGCGCCGGTATGATATTCCCATAGCTCGCTTTCGGACTCTCTGGGGCGCTAGTATGATACTCCCATAGCTCGGAGAGCGCCTCCTTGGTCACTGGGGCGCTAGTATAATATTCTCATAGCTCGCAGATCGATTTCAAGCTTTCTAGGGCGCTAGTATGACTATGGGGCGCTAATAAAATATTAACATAGCTCGCGAGGCGCTCTCAGATTCTCTCGAGCGCCAACATGATATTCCCATAGCTCGCAGGACGCTCTCGAACTCTCTTAGCCGCTAGTTCGATATTCTCTTAGTTTGCAGGGCGCTCACGAATTCTCTGGAGCGCTAGCATAAACACTCTCAAACTCACTAGGGTGCTAGTTCGATATTCTCATAGCTCTCTAGGGCGCTAGTATAACTGTATGGGAAGCTAATATGGTATTCCCATAGCTCGCAGGGCGCTCTCAGATTCTCTCGAGCGTCAGTACGATATTCCAATAGCTCGCAGAACGCGCCCAAACTGTCGTGCTGTCGTGCTAGTATGGTATTCTCATAGCTTGCAGGGCGCTAGTATGGCTATATGGGGTGCTAGAATGATATTCACATATCTCGCAGCCAGCATAGCATGGCGCTCTCAGATTCTCTCGAGCGCCAGCATGATATTCCCATAGCTCGTAGGGCACTCTCGAACTCACTAGGGGCTAGCTTGATATTTTCATTGTTCGTAGGGCGCTTTTAGACTCTCTGGGCCGCTCGTATGATATTCTCATAGCTCGGAGAGCGCTTCCATGCTCATTAGGGCGCTAGTATAATATTCTCATAGCTCGCAAATCGATTTCAAGCTCTCTAGGGCGCTAGTATGACTATGGGGCGCTAGTATGATATTCACATAGCGCGCGAGGCGCTCTCAGATTCTCTAGAGCGCCAGCATGATATTCCCAGAGCTCGCAGGGCGCTCTCAACCTCTGTAGGGTAGTCTAATATTCTCATAGTTTGCAGGGCGCACTCAGATTCTCTGGGGCGCCAGTGTGATATTCCCATAGCTCGCCGGGTACTTTAAACTCACATTGGCGCTAATCTGATATTCTCATAACCCGCTGTACGCTCCGAGACCCTATGGGGTGCTATTGTGAGATCCACATAGCTTGGAGAGCGCTTCGACGCTGGGTTGTTATAATGATATTCTCATAGCTCGCTGGACGCTCTCAGGCTCTCTAGGGCGCTAGTATGACTCTATAGGGCGCAAGTATGATATTCACATAGTTCGTAGGGCGCTCTTAGATTCTCTCGAGCGCCAGCATAACATTCCCATAGCACGCTGGGCGCTCTCAAACTCTCTAGGTTAGCCTTATATTCTCATCGCTCGCATGGCGCTCTCAGATTCTCTCTGGCGCCAGTATAATATTTCCATAGCTCGCAGGGAGCTCCCAAACTCGCTAGGGCACTAATCTGACATTCCCATAGTTCGTAGGATGCTCTCAGGTGCTCTGGGGTACCAGTATCATATTCCCATAGTTCGAAGAGTGCTTCCATGCTCGCTAGGGCCCCAGTATGATACGTAGTATCATAGCTAACAGGGCGCTCTCAAGCGCTTCAGGGCGCTAGTATGATATTCACAAATCTCTCTAGGTTACTTGTCTGATGTTATCTTAATTTGCCGGGCGCTTACAAATTCTCTGGGGCGCTAGTCTAATATTCTCATAGATTGCAGAGCGCTCTTAGATTCTCTCGAGCGCTTTTACGATATTCACATAGTTCGCAGGGCGCTCTCAAACTCGCTAGGGCACTAGTCTAATATTCTCATAGTTTGTAGGGCGCTCTAAGATTCTCTGGAGCGCTAGTATAATATTCCCATAGCTCGGAGAGCGCTTCCACACTCGCTGGAGCTCTAGTATGGTATTCTGATAGCTCGCAGGGCGCTAATTTGGCTCTATGGGGCGTTATAATGATATTCACATGGCTCACTGGGCGCTCTCAGACTCTCTCGAGCCATAGCTCGCAGGGAAATCTGAAACTCTCTAGGGGACTAGTCTTATATTCTCATCGTTCGCAGGGCGCTCTAAGATTCTCTCAAATGCTTTTACGATATTCACGTAGTTCGCAGGGCGCTTTCAAACTCGCTGGGGCGCTAGTCTGTTATTCTCATAGTTCGCAGGGCGCTTTAAAATTCTCTAGAGCGTTAATATGATATTTCATAGCTTGTAGAGCGCTTCCGCACTCGCTGGGGTGCTTCTCATAGCTCACAGGGCGCTCTAAAGCTCCCTATGGTGCTAATATGACCCTATGAGGCGCCAGCATGATATTCACATTGCTCGCAGGGCGCTCTCAGAGCCTATCGGGCACCAGTTTAATATTCGCATAGGTCGCAGGGCTCTCTTTAACTCCCTAGGGCGTAAGTCCGATATTCTCATAGTTCGCACGGCGCTCCGAGACTCTATGGGGCGCTAGTATGATATTCACATATCTCGCAGGGCGCTCTTCGATTCTCTGGGACGCTAGTGTGATATTCCCATAGCTCGCAGGGCGCATTCAAACTCTCTAGGTTACTAGTCTGATGTTCTCTTAGTTTACAGGGCGCTTACAAATTCTCTGGGGAGCTAGTTTAATATTCTCATGGATTGCAGGGCGCTCTTAGATTCTCTCGAGTGCTTTTACGATATTCACATAGTTCGCAGGGCGCTCTCAAACTCGCTAGGGCGCTAGACAAATATTCTCATAGTTTGTAGGGCGCTTAAGATTCTCTGGAGTACTAGTATGATATTCCCATAGCTCGGAGAAAGCTTCCGCAGTCGCTGGGGTGCTTCTCATAGCTCACAGGGCGCTAGTATGACTCTATGGGCGCCAGCATGGTATTCACATTGCTCGCAGGGCGCTCTCAGAGTCTCTCGGGCACCAGTTTGATATTCGCATAGGTCGCAGGGCTCTCTTAAACTACCTAGGGCGCAAGTCCGATATTTTCATAGTTCGCACGGCACTCCGAGACTGTATTGGGCGCTAGTATGATGTTCCCATATATTGCAGAGCACTTCCACACTCGCTGGAGAGCTAGTATGATATTCCCATGGCTCGCCTGGCAATTAGATAGGTGGGCAATAAACATTCCAAACTTACAAGGCGCTTTCAACCGGTTTCAATATCTTTGGGGCGCATATAAATGAGTATTTAACTTTTTTCCTTTTTTATTTCGACTATGTTAGTCACATTTTCTTTTTTACGTTTTAACGACATTCAATTAGCTAGAGATTACTGGGTAGGAAAAGTTATGAAACTTAGAGCCATAGTACTCAAGTGAGAGCAAGGATGTGAAGTAAACAGATCGGAAAAATAGAAGTGGCAGGGTCATTAGAACAGGCTTAATATCGTGCGGGCTTAATTTTTGCCTTCTGATAATGAGGGTCGAGCTTAGGCAGAATAACTACGAATCACCCGAGTTCACTATCATGTGTCCTTGATAAAGGTAGACGTATCTATCTTTACCGTGACAACCGGCAAAAATTAAGCCACGCAAGATCACCACTGAAAACCTGTCGACGATTAGCATCAATCTGAATGATGATTGCTGCTGTTCATCTCTGTATGCCTTTTGCATGCCGGGTTTGATTTTTTATTAGACTATTGTCACTGTTCTTACAGTCGTGGCGGGTTTGCTACATTGTGTAAGGCAATGGCTGTGTCTACAGCGGCTACCCACCGCTGCCGATGGATTCCCATCAGTTTCTTTTTCTTATTTTTTTTAAAAAGAATAACGATTTTAACGCAATCCATTTCTTGCATGCCGAGGTATTAATAAAATTTACTTGAACCTTTATTATGTGATTAATAAAGACCATGTCTTAGCCCCTCCACTAAATCGCTCAAAAAGCTTTGATTTTTTTGTTAATTGTAGAAGATCATGTCTCTTAAGGCAAGCATCTGCTCTCATTGCATAATCACTGATACACTGATTTAAACATATCCCTTTTTCAAAACAACTTTAATGATGAATACAATAATTACTCATCTGTCAAACGTTCTTTCAGATCATTTATGTGTTGTATACCATGTTTAAAATATATGTATTACTAATATTCTTTAACCCTCAGAAAGGCAAGTGGTCTCAGAGGCACGGCTGGTTACAATAATTATCCTCTAATTTGAATAAACTTGTAATTATGAACAGAAATGATGGAGCTTTTTCGGGCTTTCAATTCTCTCACTGATAGAAAGCCAAAAAAGACTTAATATCACCGGGTCTTAGGAGCAATACTTGTTGAAGCCACGATTTTAGCTTGCTTTTTTGAGGATTAAGACCGTCCAAAGAAAAAATAGACTGCACAATGATGCGTGGGCGGCACTTGAAAACTTAATTTGCTGTAATGAACACATAAAAAAGGAGAGATGCACAGTAAACTGGCTTGATCTATTTTAGCTTTTAAAAAAATCGCAATATAAAAAACGAGAGAAAACAACATAGATTTGAACTCACGACCTTTGAGTTGATCTGCTATAACGTTACTAACTAAACTATATATACATTTCGAAATCGACACGATATAGCACATCAAGTAAAGTATGAAACTATTTTATCATTAATTCATTTCAGGTGTTCGGCAAGGGAGAGCTGAATGGTAACAGCAACTAAAGAATACGAAAGTTTAGCAACTTTGATAACCATTGAAGTATCTAGTTATTCAAACGCGAAGACGCGACAATTGCCGATGATCAGCAGTTCTATCAACTTCCTAACACATTGTGATGATGTAATATTGTAACTTACAACTTGTAAGGCAATGCAGCAATGTTGTTCTTTCAGAATAGTTTTGTGTCTTACTGGCTCGATTGACAGTCACTCGGTTTTCATGTTTTCTCGAGCATTTGATGCTTAGAGCACTTGTCAATTTTTCCCATTGTTACAACGTCTTTCGTTGCGATTTCAGGTTCCAATTCTGGGTGTTCAACATATTGAATGTAAAATGAATTCTAGGAAAAAAATATATCCAGTATATTCATCTACAAGAAGGCCCACTACCATTACTTTTACATAGGGTAAATTGCCTATTTTCACCCTATTAAGGAAGGTATCTCACTAATTCATTAATTACTCGGCCTACAATCGATGGAATTCGTATGAATTGGCATTAAGAGCTTTGCTTCGTTGATTAGAATCAATCTAATAACACAAATGTCCTGAAAACAATGAAATGCTCGTGTTTGAGCGCAACGAAAATTCGAATTTAGTGCCTCAATTGTCGCTCAATGCGTTGTACAAAGATGGCAAATAGAAACATGGTGAAAATAAGCTCATTACCCTATAAGTTAAAGGTTGGGTAACGGGGCGTTGGGGCGGGACAGAACGGTTCGAACGGTACATATTAGAGACAGCAACGCTATGTTCGCGCTAAAATTATAAAGGTGTGAACGATTGAATCCCAATAACGACCAACAAAAAAAAATTATGTGATTTTTTTCAGGGTGAATAGGCAATTTTGTTACCCTAAATGGTGAATTTTTAGTCGGTTTGATCGTATCTCTAACCGTTTCTGCAGAATTACACAAATGGCGCGCAGTATCTCAAAAGGTACACCCAAAACGGTGAGCTCAGATTTTCTGTTTTTGGGCTCACAATCGCATTCCCAAAAGCAATCCTTTTTGAACATTGAGCTGTTCGCGCACAATTCGGGATGAGCGCGACGCTCACGCAAAAAAAAAACGATGACACACACTCACACACAAGGAAACTTTGTTAGTATTTAGTTTCGTATCTTTCTTCTACACCTTACATTCCCCCCACCCAATCACCACAAGCAATCTCATCACCATTGCTGCTGCTGCATTGCATTTTGTTTTATTTCATTCTTTTCTTCGCTGCTATAAATAGCTCGTGACCTGAAACTTCTAGTAAAAAAAATCTTATATCAGATTCAAGATTAGAACCGACAAACTTCTAATCGGTAAAAACACCTCTTTATTGCCCGTACCATGACGACACACTGGTGGAGTAGTATAATGGCGTATATAAAGCTTCACACTTATGATGAGTGAGATAATATCGTTCGCATCCCGCCGCCGCGTCGGTATTTCAGTATCGTCATTGACGCATTTTGCTTTGTACCATTTCCCCGCTGTTATTAATATTTTGTTTGTATGTATGTATTGGGAACTAAGCCTTACTAGAAAAAAAAAAGATTAACGGGTAGCATCAAGACTGGAACCGACAAACATCCACTCGCTAAAACGCCTGCTTTACACCTTATGCCATAACGACACATAATGAGCAGTCGTTCGAATGGGCTATATAAACTTCGCATCATTGCAGCAGTGATCACAAATAGGACAGTATGGAGACGATGGTATGTGTTATTCAAGTTATCCCTGCACTACATGAGCCAACAGTGTGTAGCTATGGGGTACGATATTGTATTCCACAAGTATGAGGTTGGTTGAACACTAATGCATCGTTTGGGAGCTTCTCGCTCACAGTTCGAGAGCGAAAAAAACAGAATCAATTCCGCTCTCAACGATTCGTTTTGGGTGTAGACAATCAGTGTTTGCCTCTAGTAACGTTAGGAGAAAGGTGACTTTTTTAGCCTCACAAAATCATGTTTCCTTAAAATCATTTTACTGACCAATTTTATTTAATAAGCCAATTGTTATTTGGAATATTAAATACGACCTAGACCTGCTATTTCGATGCTGTAGACTAATTATTTTGTGATATGACAATCTGATAAAATTAGATGTTAACAAAATGAATACTGGACAAATTCGAAAAATTAGATTCCTCAAAGTACAATTAGATCAGTTTGAAGGTATTTGTAATTAACAATTTCGCAAATGCAAAAATATATTACATAACATCACATTAATATATTGACTTGCGGTTTGAATATTGAAAAAATCATAACTTTGTCATAAAAAAACCCAAAGCTTTGGCGGTCTGGGGGAGTGGGAGCTAGAAAACTGTAACTTGTGCTTCTAATCAAACAATACATTACGCTACTCAGTGATTAAATCATGACAATATTATAACCGATTTGGTTAACCCAACATTTATTCATACATGGAATCTCGACATCAATATAACATGATCAGTCTCTTCATGACTTTACAAGTGTTCTCAACAAATTCCTTTGTTGGTATTACAATTAGCTACAAATTTACTGAATAGAGTAAGTCTCTATTTGAATTTGTTTGGAATCGAAAAAACGCGTTTGGAAATAACGAAAATTTTCCGAACTAACCGCAAAACCAATGGTTTAGACGCTATTAATATAGAGCACAAAAATAACATTTTAAAACTCTACACTGTTTATATTCACTAACCAGCCAAAAGTTTACAATTTCGTTTACAATAGGCAATTTCGAAAAAATATTATTCTGCTTAAAATTTCAGATATAGTAAGTATCTCAGAGCTAATGAGTATTCAATAGAAAATTCAGCCAAACTGCAGTAAGTTCTACTGTCCATGATCACAAATCATTTCCATAAAAATTAATAATCCCAAATATATGACAAATATGTGATCATGAGCAGTATATTGCAGGTGAGTAAGTTTGGCGATATCTGTCATTAAACACCAGAAAGACAGAGTCTGCGGACTTGGAGCGCATTTTGATTGAACCCAAAAATGTTTGAACGGAGCATCCAGCGATAATGATAGTAATACTAACTTTGTCAAAAATGCTATAAAGCGTGCAACACGCCAGAAATAACAGATATGCCATAACCGGGAACTTTCCCTTATTATTTTATTTAATACTATCGATTCCGCTTACAGGCAGCAAAAAATCAAGAGCCAAAACTAATACCCTTCAAATCTGGCTGTTTATGACGATAACATCTGAACATTAAGGTCACTTATGTTGCTAGTTGCATCGGTCATTTTACAACAATTTGAAAGAAACCTGTAAATTTTCATTGAATCTGATGCAATAAAACGTGTCGTTCAAATATATCTAACAAAAAGCATCTTTCAAATATAACATCGCGATATGAACATCATATCGTAATTAGAAAAAAAAAAAAAGAACCGGAAAAAACAGGGAGGTAGCGAATGGGCTCGAACCGGCCAGTTATTACCAACTATTTGTTTACTCCGTAGCGCGTTTTCAAACCATACCGTACTAACAGACAGTCACTTGGTTGAAATATAACATATATGAACTTCTTCTGAGTGCCATCAATCATAAGTGCACCGAGTTACGACTAGTAATTTTAGGGGAATTACAACAAAACCGATCCCCTGCGACTTTCTCCATATATAATTTTTTTCTTCGTTTTTTATGACAGGTTATTATTTGTACGATTATGTACAGCATTTGAAGACAAATTAAACTTTCATTAGTACGTCAAATGTCACAAAAAAAAAAAACAAACGACAGCAATGTTAATCGTCTGGATGTTAGATTTTGCTGGTGGATGTTATGGTTTTAACCAAATTAACCCCCTAGTTCCCAACACCGCCTCTAGGCGGTCTCTTTAAAAATCTAAATAAAACTACTAAAACATGATTGTATGTTGTCATCCGCACTAGTATTTCTTCCCAACGCTCACACCTTTCATACACACACATTGTTTGAATAATCGTAGCTTTCTGTTAAAGGAAATTGAAGATCAAAGTTGAAAATTCTATGAAAACGTGAAAGTAAAGCTTTTCAAAACGCCATTTTTGAGTACACATTAAATCTGCTTTTTGTATCATCAACTGTGCGCATTGAAGATGGGTTTGAACCATTTTATATTTTTGTTGGGTTTTGGAATAATGTTCGCTGTTGGGATAAAACCGACACGCTGTTTAGATGGTTATGTATATTTGTGATCCATTACAAATGACTGGGGGAATCTTTGTGATAGTTCAATTCCACTATTATCACACTATACCAAAAGCAGAAATGCACAGGAAGGCTTTTATTATGTGTATTGCTTATCAGTCCCTTTTGAATTAAAAAAAAATTGTTTTGTTTGGTTCTAGGATTATCCTGGATAAACTTTATCACAGTGAGACGTTGATCTTTTGTATACATCGTTGGGTCGTTGCTGATCAGAATCCCGAAAAGTCAAAACCTGAAGTAGGTAGCTTTACCGCGTGAATGAATTTTAACAGCAAAGAATGTACAACGTATGCAACTCTTCTTATAATATAAAAAGACATTGAAGGTTGCAATGATGTTCGAAAGGATTATTTGAAAACATCCATACCATGAAAAAATCATATAGGATGAAATACTCTTGCTTATAACACTAAACTTTTGCACTCTCTTCCTTTTACTACGTGATGAAGCTACAATATGTATATTAGGGTGGCACAAATTTTAGAATTCAGTGGAACCGATCTAAAACTACTCGCTAAACGACCTCATTCCACCATGAAAAATGTTGATTTGATAGGTTGCACTATATTTTAGCACAAATGGTTTAAAGTTTGTATGTGATTTAACATGGATAAACGATCCACATTATTCAATATTTCGTAGACACGTTCCCATGTATTCTAAAAATATATGCTATGCTAATTTCGGTAGATACGGCTACCGTGTACAACTTCCCCGAAGAGTATAATAGGCTACAACTTCTGGTTCAAAAGTTATTCTTTATACAATGCTTAAGTGTCTACGTCGTTGGTGGAAATTGAATTTATCTGGATACTCTGGCTGATACTTCAATCAAGTCAACCGTGATATGCCAGTTATAAACCGAATTAGGCAGCTATCAACATAGGTGGTTTTATAGTTCAGATGCGAGCGTCGTAAATAGATAATCTGTGAAGGACATGAGTTCGATTCTTAATTTTTTTGATATTTTAAATTTTTTTTTCAATGCCTGTAAAGCGGGAACGTTATTATGTCGAATTCTTAGTTTCAAATAAAGTAATAAGGGAGATCATAACCGTTATTTCTGACGTGTTATTTGATTTTGGCAAAGTTATATTCTAACGTTATATTCACGATGCTACTCCAATCTTAATCCCTGGATGATTCGTTCAAAAGTTTTGGTCAAAATCAAATCGTGCTTCATGGCCGGAGACACTCTTGCTGGCGTATAGTGACAGATATTAGCCACTTACTCAATTAACCCGCCTTAAGTTCACGGGGCACTCTATAGCAGTTCCAGCTCCACAGGGATGTGATGAACATCAGTCGAGTTTCAAAATAACGGGAATCTTTCCCACTTCAGTCTCGTCTCAATTTTAATTTGCTCAACGTATATTATTGTACACAAAAAATACATAAAAATAATTCTGTTACAATTCGATACCAAGCCCTTTAGATCACATGTGTGGGATGATACCATCTGGACTATATTTCCGCTTATAGCCAACGGTACAACTGGGGACCACAACAAATACCTCAAGGTTCACTTGATTGAAGCTTCAGCACTATTTTCATAACTTTCAGGGCAACGAAAGTTTAATTTTGCAATAACTCATGAACCAGTTGTCATAGCTATGAAGTGTCTTTAGAAAAAGTTGTTCTACGTGACTGAATCTATAGAATGTAGCATACAATATATTTTTCAGGGGCACCACGCGGTATATTTATGAATTCAATGAAAATCTATTATTTTCCCATAGTAAACTCCTTACAAACTTAGAATCATTTGTGCTAAAATATGCTCCAACAGATATGATTCAGATTTGGCGTAGGAGTTCGTTGAAGAAATACGAATTTTTCTAACTTGGTTCTGCGGTATTCCATTTTTTTCATACATCCTCGTGCCACCCTAATGTACATATTTGTATCGCACATACTTATCTATACATCACACTTACTTTCACTTTGAACACACGTACATATTACATTTTCAATAATAATCCCCCTAAAAGCGTTACGTAATTTATGAATCGTCCCTAAACAACTGTTTTCTTCGTTCATTAGAGCGTTGCAGTAGTTCTGTGTAAGGGTTAGGGTTTAGAGATAAAAAGAGGCATGAGTTCTCGCTCCTCCGAGTTTTGTTAAAAAAAATTTCATCAGCTTATATGTCAAACATAAAACTAACATAAACAAATACCGCTAGTCAGGGTGGCCAGACCTACCGATTTATCGGTAGTCCTACCGATTTTGGTTTTCCCTACCGATTCACGGACGACCAAGGCAAAACTACCGATATTTTGTTATTCCTACCGAAAACTACCGATTTTTATTGATTTTGGACACATCCTACTCAACACTCATTTTTTGGGTTGGATTTGCTCAGAGATCTGTGTTGTCAGTATTTTAAAGTTCTATGTCATTACTACGTTTTTGGGACAACAACCCGGCCTACCGATAACTACCGATAAACTTTTAGTGACCCTACCGATATTAAGGAATTATATCTGGCCATCCTGCCGCTAGTAGCACAGCTGGCTGGCTGGCTTGATTGCAGAGGGGAAGGAGCTCTCTGGCCCGGAACTTCATTCTCATTCAAAAGTTCGGTTATGGCTTGACGTCGCAGGCAAATTACTCTTACGTATGTGTTGGTGACCATACTGACATAAAAAAAGTTCGCGGTAAATAATTTACCCAAGACTTGAACCGACAATCATTGTCTCACCGAAGACACCCCTTTACTAACTGAGCTAACGCGATATATAACAGCGTGATGGCAAAGTGAGCTGCTGCCCGTGCATGGCATGGGTATGGGACATTGCAAGGTGACGTCATATGAGTAAAAATGCTCGAAGATATGACACGCTCAGAGAGCTTGTAAACTTGTAAACAAGCTCTCTGAGCTGTCATTTTTTCGAGCATTTTTACTCATACGACGTCATCTTGCAATGTCCCATACCCATGCATGCACGAGCAGGAGCTCTGCGATTGGATCGTTCATGCTCAAGTGAAACTTATGTATGCCACTTTGCCATCACGCTGTTATGTATCGCGTTAGCTCAGATAGTAAAGGTAGTAAAGGGTGAGACAATGATTGTCGGTTCAAGTCTTGGGTAAATTATTTACCGCGAATTTCTTTTGTCAGTATGGTCACCAACACATACGTAAGAGTAATTTGCCTGCGGCTTTAAGCCATACCGCGAACTGTTATGAGAAATAAGTTCTTGGTCAGAGAGCTCCTTTCCCCTTCTGCAATCAAGCCAGCCAGTCGGTGCTGTGCTACTAACGCGGTACGTTAGTTGTTTCTGAAATTTCATGTTTGACTATACTTATAGAGCTCATGAAAAAAAACAAAACTCGGAAGCCCGAAACTCATGCCTCTTTGTATCTCTAAGCTCAAACTTTTACGCAACGCTCTTTGGAGTGAAGAAAAAAGTCGTTTAAGAACAAACATGACATGCCCCCCCCCCCCCCCCCCCGCATTGGAAAAAAAGAAAAAAAAAAAACAGGTGGTTCGCTGAAGTGTTCCAATCACTTTTTTGCTTGGAAATTTAAAGCCAATACCATTTATAGTCCATAGAATTCGTTGTGGTGGTTCTGACATTGAGCCCACTAAGTCCGCTCCCGTCTTTTTCGCGTTTATACGCACGATTAAATTAACTACGTTTGATATTTGGTATACTCCAATAATTATTAACAAGTTCGTCCTATACGTTGGAATTTTTATTGAGATTCACTGAAACGTACACGCCGCACTGCTTCCTAAATGCCGCTGTAAGGTTTCGAGTAAGCTTTTGGTGTAACTAGCAATTGTATTTGCTATTTGCGCTTGAAATTTAGTATGTAGCGGTAGTAATAAGCCTCCCATTTTGGTTTAAACGCAAGGACAATTTTTAAAACAGAATTTGATTGATTAGTTTAACTCATTTAACCAATTTTATCAATTCTGTATTCTAAAAAGGACTTTTGAATTCAGAATGAACGTGGTGAATTTGGCACCACTTGCACCTGGTATAATCAACCTGCACAAAACGTTGCATAACGCAGTGCTGTTTTCTGGAACAATATGTGTTATCCTTTAGCCCTTCTCCTTTTGTGGCACAGACCTGTTGGTTCATATTTATTTAGCCCTTCGTTATGCAAAATCGCGATATTATGACAGATGGGCTAAGCGCGGCGTATCATGGAGCGCGGCCGTTCTTTTCAATCGGGAAAGGCCGCGTGGAATTTTGGGGAAATAATTAGGATGAAAATAATGTTTTATGCTTATAAAAGTTTGCATGCAAAACCCTTCGTTCATAATTTAGGAAATATTTCTGAACAAATCAATCGTGCGAAAGCTCTGTTTACGATTACATTTTTACTGGATATATTTCAAGATAAATGCCGTAGCTTCGTCAGTGTTCACTATTTTCACATACATGTTTAACAAACATATGACTACTAGGGTGGCACAAATTTTCATATTCAGTGAAACCGATCTAGAACTACGATCACCAGATAGATCCGGCAGATACTGGTACAGTGTACAACTTCTCCATGAAAAGTAATAGGTTACGACTTCTGGTTCAAAAGTTATTCTGTATACACACAGCGTCTATATCGTTCAAGAAAATTGAATTTATCTGAATACCCTGGCTGATATTGCAATCAAGTTAACCAACCTTTCATAAAATTATTATTATGACAGAGGAACAACATCTCATAATAATTTTCTGGCTAATAAAATTTTAAATGATTTAAGCTGTAGGAGAAGTATTATTAAAACCGACACCAAAAGCTTTAGATACCTTTTTTCTGAGTTGTCACAAAACCAATAAAATTATATTTTTTGTGTAGAATACTTGTTTGGAAGGTTCTTGGCAAGACCTATTTTTGTGAGGTCCTCAAAAAATTAATTTAATAAAAAATAATTTTCGCTACGCTACCATTGAAAATGTAATATGTACGTGTGTTCAAAGTGAAAGTAAGTGTGACGTATAGATAAGTATGTGTGATACAAATATGTGCATATTGTAGCTTCATCACGTAGTAAAAGGAAGAGAGTGCAAAAGTTTAGTGTTATAAGCAAGAATATTTCATCCTATATGATTTTTTCATGGTATGGATGTTTTCAAATAATCCTTCCGAACATCATTGCAACCTTCATAAGATATTTTGGCAGAAAGTTGAATGAATAGCGCGCAAGTCTCAGGCAGAATGACAGAAAAATATTTCGTGCCGTGCCGTTGGACCTTTGTCCAACTGAAAAACATCTGAACGCCAAAATCTCATGTCAAATTTGCTTTGACAATCTATTTATTAATCTTTTACGATACTAACGTCTTCTTTGGAGAGTTTTTGACATTTGTCAGTTGGTCCAACTAGCGAATAAAATTCGTTAGTTGGACATAGGCTGTGGGCCAACCAGTGAATCACGACTGTATATTCCTCATTTATGACTATAATACAACCCGTGCAAAAACGGCTTTCGTTGATAATGGTTTGCCTCGAGGCGAGATGGATGTCGCAATAAAATCACCTCCCCGACTAAAAATGAACCCACCCTCCGCAACCGGGCCATTTGTAAACTTTTCCGGACAGAAGACAAGAAATGTTTGGATCTATTGCAGATTTTTCGAGTTCTGATGAAGCAATATTCGGCGGTGACAGAAACATCAATAATTAGCCCTGATAAGCTTCTGGTGGAGGAAAATAATTTGAAGCACGCAAATTATATTGCTGGCTACGGGCCTTTTGCAAAGGAGTATAGTGAATATGTACCATCCAATCGGGTTGAATGTGACGCGGTCGTCCCCGTGTTAGCTGTTTTACCCCTTTATAAGACAGTAGCAACTATATTGTCACCTTTTCTTTTCCTGCATGGACAATACAATTAACTCGATTTTGAATAAAATACTCTACACCCTATAAGTTGGTGATCAAAATTTGTAAAAACAAGTATTTTTTATACGAAAACGCGGTTCTTGAGTTGCAAAAATTACAAAGATCAAAATAAAATGAATCTAAATAGGTGGCAATATAGTTGTCATTGCCCGTTAAAAAATGTCAGTCTTCCTAATGTTTGATGTACTTCAAACGAGATTGGTGCGAATATAAAGACCAATCGATCTGGATCAGGAATTCACAGATAAGCGAAGGTGGTTTATTGCTTATTACCTGATTAACAATAAATCACCCCTGAATTTTGAGAAGAAATTGAAAAATGAGACCACAGATTACAGACGTACAGTCCATAACGAAAGTTATTTAAAAACTAGTGTAAAGTTTCAAATCGTTGTAAGTTGAGAATTAATAACATAGAGACAGGCCCGTGCGCAAAGGAGCGAAGTAAGGAGGAGGGGGGCTCAAACCCATTCCAATGAAGGCTTTGAATTACTTTTGAAATGTTTCTCTTCTTTCTGAGCTTGCAACATCAGCTATGGATGAAAAACAACAAATACACAACACGAAGTCAGAGAAATCGGGATAAGATCATCCAGAAAAATGCCACCGCCTGTGGTCTGTCAGTAAGCAAAAATTCCTATTCCTATGAGAGTACCCCGCTCAGCACCAGCTAAATAGGATAATTCGAAACGACTAGCGCCAAGAAAGGTAGTTGTAAGGACATGTCGGTCATTAAGGTCAGCACCTCTGGATCGTTTCGCGTCTCGGCAGGTGACGATATTTACAGTAGACATCAGCAAGTTAGATATACCGCGAAAGTTGGACAGCAAGCTAAAAAACAACAGCAATGGGAAATCTACGAGCAATTTACACAAAATAAAAAGAGTAAACACACAATCCCTACTGAGGTAATACCTAACGGTGACTGCGTAGGTTGAAGGCTGGTAGGAACAAGAGGTTTAGGTTTAGTCGGTAAGGTTACTACAAATCACTGCAGTAATCCGCACTGCCACGAGCCACAGGCAGCGCTGTTTGTTCAAGATTCCTTCTCGATAACAGGCATTGTCCCAATTTGTTGAGCTGAGTCGATTGATACAAAAGAATAGGCCCTCCAGACCTGAGAAAAGATCTTCAAAGTTTGAGGGTTGCTATACCCTTCTTTTGTAAGAAACGAATAAAACCAACCCCCTTAAAAATGTCCTGAGCACTGGCCTGAACAGAGATGGAGGTAAAAACAGTGAATCTAGCAATAACAAAAATGGTTACATAAAAACGGGCATAACGGTAGCTAGCTTAAGCTTTCGTTTGGGTTTCTTCCTATACTATCCTTAAGAAATAGAGTTTCATAAAATGTGTTTACCGGGCGGTGGCAACTATATTGCCACCTTTTTCAAAACAGTTTTTATTACGAAATAAATGTAAATTTTAAACTAAGTGAAAGAACCGTGTTTCCATTAATATAACATTCATTATTAGCCCCAAACTCTCGGCCTTATCAAGGGTTAAAGACCCCATGCTTCAGTCAGGGAAGATACAGGATGTTTGCATTCAACATCAGTGGCAGCTGACGGGAATACGTCATACGTCAACTTAGACTCTTATCGGGTGACATTCGTCGGTTTTTCTCTACCTACCTCCTCTTTGACAATGATCGTCTACCTGTTCGTTGTGGGAAATGCGATGAGAATCATGTGGATGACTCCTGGGGGAGGGGTGTCGAAAAGTATCTTTACAGTGGGGGAAATCAACATAATCTTCCGACATGATGATACAGTGTGGAGAGAAACTAAAGAGTTCCCTTCAGGGACGCTCTAAGGGATCTTTCGCAGAAATGCTGCTTTAAATAGCTAAGCCACAAGTCTTTACAAAAATCTATACTGACTTGTCTACTGACGATGGTGACTCTGATGAACACCAGGAGGGAACATCTTCTGCTGCGCCTAGAAGCAATAGAAAAAGGGGAAACTTTTCCTCTCCTAAGATTCGTTGTAATGTTCAGAAGGTGTCTCTTCAATGTCCTCCAAAAATAACAGTACTTACTGGTGCAAAACCGAAGCAAACAGCTCCTGGTCTCCGAAACCTGAGCTCAGAAAAGAAGTTCCCAGCACTGTGGACCGTATTGTTACAGAACATTTCTGACCCTCTTAAAAGCAGGATGCTTTCTCACTGCAATAAAAACATTCTTAATGCAGTTGACTGCAAAATAGTCCCTCCTTTCAGCGATTGTATCCTTCGATAGCTAATTCGAACGAGGTCACGGATTTGATCACTGTTTAACAGTAGCATTGAAAAAACATTATCCCGAAACTCGATCCTTTTAAAATTTATTATGCGAAAAATGACGTACTTCAGAAATAGATTTTAATTTTATTTGCTTGGATCGAGAACTCTCTTACGGAAGAGTACTTTTGGGGATCAAAAAGTGCTATTTTTTCAATGGAATTAACCTTCCCTCGGCACCAGGCATTGAAGATCTTGCGACATTGCAGAACTCTTTCCCGCACCGAAGTTAGTTTTAGTTGATTTTAACTCCCACGGCATAGCATGGGATTGCTTTCATGATAATGATAATCGAAATCTACCTCACTCCAAAAACTTTGTGATAACTTCAAGATGATCATTTTGAACACCGGTGAAATGACACGGATCCCAGCGAGCCTCTGCCAATCTTAATCACTATTGCTAACGGCTTAAGGCCATCGAGTACAATCAATATTTTGTATGACCTCAAACAAAATAGTGATTGGAAGAGCTAAGCATCCTCGGCATCCCGTAAACTCGAGTCCATACAAGACATTCCTCCGGAGGAAGAGTACGGCTTCTTGGGTGGCTTTATTCTCGACACCTCTATTCAAGCTCAGAAAACGTGTACCAAACGCGAACTCTCGTGGAAGGTCTCCCAACCCGTGGTGGGACAAAAAGTGTTGAAACGTGTACGCGAAGAAGGCCACCGGCGTACAAGATCAACCGGAATGGCGGGTTAGTTGAGCCAATGAAAATTTTTATGAAAGCCAACAAACGCTTACTGTCGCTGGTTCGTTGACGGATTAATGAGAGAAACCGAACCTGAAACTGTACTAACGAGAGTAGAATATTCAAACCGTTGGATATTCGATTTCGCCAAGAAGGTTTGTACGGATTCCGCCCCGGCACAGAAGATCTACCGCGCCGCTTCCCCCCGCGGACGATAATGTAACAATAAAGCCCCAGGACCAGACAGAATCAAATTTTACTTGTTAAAGAATCTGCCAAGAGACGTTTGTTGAATTAATTTAATATGTTTCTTAAGAGTAACCTTGTCCCTCATGGCTGGAGGCAATTGAAGGTCCACGCCATCCAAAAAAAAAACAAGAAAACAGCCTCCGATCACAACTTGTATGGACGGATTGAAATGTTCTATTCGGAAGTTGTTCGAGAAAATGGTCCTATTCTGTCTCGACAATTGGGCCGAAGCGAATAACTTACTGTCAGATACACAAATTGGCTTTCGCAAAGGCAAAGAGACGAACGATTGCCTTGTGTTGCTCTTAACAGGAATTCAAATGGCGTATGCTAACAAAGAGCAGATGGCATCAGTTTTCTTACTGACTCAGGGGGCTTGTTATCTGAAAAACATATGTATTTTTCTATATCGATTTTGTTGGCTATTTTCGGCAAATTTGAGACTAAGAGAAACGAAAGCAATGAAATTGAAAGACGGATAGGTATTCTAGAGCGAATCAGTTATAAACTTAGAACGGAAAACTAGAACTAGGCAGGCTCATATGGGCATGATCGAAAGGAAATGTGAAGAATTCTTTGCCTTCTGCAGAGTAGCTTACCGCCGACGCCGGTAAAACATGATGATCGTTTCTCTTAGTCTCAAATTTGCCGAAAATAGCCAACAAAATCGATACAGTAGAACCTTGCGGCAATTAAAACATAGTAACATATGTATTTTTCGCAAATTTATTTGTCGACATCACGAATTAGCTACGTGGGCCTTCCCCAGGGCTCATGTCTAAGCCCCCTTCTCTACAATTTTTAAGTGAATAACATTGACAAATGTCTTGTCAATTCCGTCACGCTAGGGCAGCTTGCAGATGACGTTGTGGTCTCTATTACAGATCCCACAGCTGTCGATTTGCAAGGACCATTGCATGATGTCTTGGACAATTTGCCTACTTGGGCCCTCCAGCTGGGTATCGAATTCTCCACGGAGAAAACTGAGCCAATCGCAGAAACATGCGCCGAGCATTGTTCCACCAGATCTCAACTATTAAATTACCTTCAGGCCCGAGTAAGGTCATCCAATGTCCCGATGCGGGATGTACTGGCAAACCGCGATTTCCTCTATTTGTCCCTCGTATGTACCTTCCTAAAAACCATCAATATATAGATTTACCTGCCCCTTTTATTTTTATTATCATTCTCCAAAGTGTCCTCTTCCACATATATCGTACATCCTTGATGGTTTGATGCAAGTGACACGAAACATCTCTGTCGAAAATGTTAACAAACGCGGAATTCGCAGCACAAATATCACACGCGCAACTCGATATGTTGCCGGTCGTCATCTGACGAAGACCGCCCGAGTCTGTAATCGATGCCGTTGATCTCCCGTTAACTTGAACCCCTGTTTCTAATACCAAGGAATTATTCCCCCCTCTCCATCTGTTTTTTTAGAATTTATAATAAAAGCAACGTTCGATTTTTAAAATAACAAAATGAAATTATTTAGCTCATGCACTAAAAAATCAAGAAGTTTTCACCTTCATCATTAAGGTTATATACAAAGTTGAAAATCAAAAAATCGAATAAAAATTATTGAATATTCTGAAAGTACACATCGCAAATACTACTCATCCGATTTTCATATTGGAATTGTTTGTATTTACACTTGTACTTGAACGTTGCTTTTTCATCCAAAAATTATCAATTCTTTGCAATGATTTTTTGTTTAAAACTCCATTTTTTGATCAACATATTTTTTTTGAAAGAAACTCTTTTTTATTGGGAAACCGCTCCGTTCAAGTTTACCACAATACATTTTTCTTAAATAATCAGTTTACTTTTTTGATTTCAGTTGAGCGGTTCGGCTTGGAGACCGTTCATTGCAAACCTCTGCCAAAAAATAAGCTTCGGGGATGGGCCAGAACTCCGCCAATCTTGAATATTTTTTTGAATTTTTGAATCGCAGGGTGTCTACTATAAAGTAGCCTTGCTTTATTGGTATTATTGAAATATCTCATGAAGTATTCAGACTTCCATATGAATCTTTTACACCATCTTTCCAACATGATTCTAAATATTTAGAAAGTAAAAAATGGTTCGAGATATAAAAATATTCAAATTCAATTTAATTTTTTTCTTTCCATATATTGTAAAGTTTACGAGTTATCATTATGGTTATTATGGTATATGTACAATTTATTGAATAATAAGCTTAACAAATAACAACTGACACACTTTTTTTGTTAAAGGGTGTGAGAAATTTTTTTCGAAGAAATCGGATATTAATTTTTATGTGGAATGCACCCTTCATAGCAAAAAGCACCAATTTGGTACTTTTCGTTATGTTTGCATTCACACCGCTCATTTTCCGGTCCACTTTACGTATAGTGGCGTTATAGTTTTCGTACCCCATCAATGTCGTTGCGCCCCATCCAGGTTGTTGCGCCCCATCCAGGTTGTTGCGCCCTATCCAAGTCGTTGCGCCCCAGCTTTAAATTGGCGACTAACCAGCAAATATTCTACAACAACAGCGCTGATAGGTGCCAACTTTGCGTGTGTTCGGCAAACCGACAGTGATATGTGTAGAAACAACAGTGATATGTGTAAAAAGTGTCTCATCTCACTGATAGGTCGATTAAATCGGTTTTTTATGATGTAGCCGTAAGATCAAGACACATGTTCACCTTTATTAACTGTTCCACCACATGCACTGTAGATTTTCTTCGAGTTTGCGCAAAGCCGATCACAACTGTATATTCCCTTGGTGGGCGCACTGTGGTTTTTTGTTTCCTCATTTTGCTCACCGTGGGGCAACGAGGCTTTTTCTGTTACTGATGTATAGAAGTAGCGGAGCGACGCGGGTAAGATTTGTTCGTTTGCTTTACATCCTACTGTGAACGAGCGGCGTGCATTTAGTTTCTAGTCTGTGCGAGATCGGACGCTAGACTGCTACCCAAAAGTAATAGAGACGTACCCGTCGGATTTTGTGTGTATAGATAATAAGATTGTTTATAAATTGAAAGAAAAAAAAATCTTTTTCTAAACCTAAAGCTTACAGTACAAAAAATCAATCGACCAATAGTAAAGATAATGTTTTTTAATGAAACGCCACACAGAGGAGTAACTGGGGTCAATTCCTGGCCAAAACTATTTGTTGCTGCTATTGCTTTTATTATGCCTTAATATGAACAAAAAATAGACTAAAATTGGTTTTTGGAACAATTTGACATCTATCCACCTACCAGTGCATAGGTCAATTTTCTATATCCTTTCGAATACTAGTAATTTAGAAGTGATCTATGTGAATACATTTGGTTTTTCAGTTGCAAAAACAGTTGATCAGTGGAAAAGGGGGAAGAAAAGGGATGCCTGTGCATATTTTCATAGAGATACATTTTGAAATACATAGTACTTGGCCCTACAGCATTTCGGTGTACCTTAAATTACTAAAAATTGCAATATTTTCAAATCGCTTGCAATCTGTGGATCGGACAAGATCGGAAGAGTTCGAATGTTTTTCAGATAGCTGGAATCTACTTTTGTAATACTGCTTCAGAAACTTTGCCGGATCTTGCCGTATACTGTATATTTTTTATCATTCAAATTTGGAATATAATGTTTAAAAAACTAATTTTTTAAAGCTGATGCAATGCACAACAACACTACTATTTTCAGTTGGTTTGAGCCTAAAGTTATACAAAAGGCTGTGTTCAACTACATTTGTAACAATATTGTCTTACTTAATACAGTCATCATCACTAGAAAGCGATATTGCTGGATATATAATTAAAATGACTAAAAAACCCCTTAAAATATCACCACTTTGCATCCAAGCAAAAAATCTTTAACAGTTTTTGACATACACTGAAGTTTTTTTTTATGCGGGGGATACGTACCGCATAAAAAAAATCCGCATAAAAAAAAACCGCATAACTTTGAGAATCCGCATAAAAAAAACCCGCGTAACTTTGAAAATCCGCATAAAATAAAACCGCATAACTTTGAAAATCCGCATAAAAAAAACACATAAGGTGTGAAATATTTTTCAATATTAAGAGCCATAGTACTCAAGGAAAAGCAAGGATTTGAAGTAAAAAAGTTTAGAAAAAAGCGCGGAGTAGGGTCATATGAGCAAGCTTAGAGTTTTCCGGCTACTTAGCTCTTTTTCTTCTGCAACGCAGGAGTCAGGATCTTTTGGCATTAAATGCGAATCACCTGAGTCTGCGGCATGTCCAGACAAGCGTAAAGTCACTTAATGACTTATGCTGTCGGAACCTTGACTTCTTGGAATCGCAAGACTGACCTCGGCACCTAACCGACCAGCATCGAGATAACGATTTCGAAAGAAATTTCAACGTCGGGAAATTTCTCCGTCGGAGTAGACTAGGCCCCCGCCGGGGACTAATTCGAATAGATCGGGAAGTAGCGCCGGCAGATGCTCGTCGGGGCGCCTGACAACTGGAAGTCACTCCACCCCGAATCGCAGTTCGTATCGGTTTCGGAAGATCTTCCACTGCCGGGGAACTTTTCGTCGGAGTAGGAAAGATCCACCGTCGGGGACTATTCCGAGTAGTCCGTAGCGAATCGCCGGCTTGAATCATCGGGGCGCCAGTGAACCGGACGCAATCCTCCACCGGGAATCGCTGGACTAACCTCGGCATTCTGCCGGACTGCATCTAAGGAAGAATAACGTGTCCGTCAACGGTTGCAGGAGACATTCTTTCGTCGGGGAACTCTCCGCCGAGGTAGGCTAGCTCCACCGTCGGGAGCTACGCCGAGTAGCACCGAACGCGACAGACCCTGGTCGTTGGGGCACCAGTGAACCGGAAGCCACCCTCCAACCGGAATCGCCAGATCGACCACGGCATCCAACTGGTCAACGTAGAGAGGAAGGCATGTAGAATGTCATGCCGTGCAGGGTTGATATGGCGGTTACGAGACAAGCGAAATCTAGCACGACCAGCTAGACCTGGAATCAAGTGAAGTGCATTAACACGCCTCCCCCCAAAGTAGTCATTTCAAATGGAATCCGGGGGATCAGGCAAATGTCGGACTTCTTGGTGGAGTTTAGAGGAATAGAGAGTTATCTTCTCTGTTCAGAGTCCCTCACTCTGGCACATGATGGACGAAATCGGTAGTATGGTCTAACTACTGAACGTGTGCCTGGTCGGCGTAAAAGCTTTATCACCAAGTAAAAAAAAGATACACGCTCAGAGACTTTTTTTCCGATCTCGCCGAACTGAGTCGAATGGTATAAGAGATTCGGCTCTGCGGGCCTCGGTTAAAAAGTGTAAATTCCGACCGATTGCATAAGTTTTATTATGAGAAAGTTAAAAAGGTATTCAGTCATTTTCTGTTTTTATTTTCACTGCATCAAGAATACTTCTCATATCCTTAACCCAAAGACTAGTAATTTATAACCTAAAATAAAAATATGAATATTTTATGTCTTTTGTTTAGGCATGTGGATTTACGAGGATCTATCTTTCGATAAAAGTCGCTTCAGGTGATGCCCTAGAAATTAAAAGGAAGCTGCATAAAAAGAATCGCATAACTTTGAAAATTCGCATAAAAAACCGCATAACTTTGAAAATCCGCATAAAAAAAAACCGCATAACTTTGAAAATCCGCATAAAAAAAAACCGCATAACTTTGAAAATCCGCATAAAAAAAGTCGCATAAAAAAAATCCGCATAAAAAAAAACCGCATAAAAAAAGACTTCAGTGTACTCCTAATTTGGCCATGTTATTCAACAAGCATTTAGGTATGTAAAAAAAATATAACGAAATAGAAAATCGAAAAAAAAGTATTTTGGTTATTGGCCAGGAATTTGTTCTAGTTACTCCTCTGTGCGCCATTCAGATTTTTATGGAATTGTCGACTATAATTTACGTCATCCACTACCAAATCTTGGTGAGAAAGAATTTTAAATAATATGATCTGATTGCGCAAATTCAGAAAAAAATCACAATGATTGTCTACGCCGCTGCTAGGTCAACTGAACGAACGCAGCCATCACAACATGATCAAATTTATTTGTCACCCTATAATGTCGGAGTTCGCAGATCGGGTCTCATATACCATCTTCGGGATAACGAAACAGATGATCATAACCATTGCCTATCTTTGTAATCGGATCAGTAGGCTGTCTCCAAACGATCACCATCGGATACGGTCGATCAGAGCAAAGCCCATTGCACGAATTCTAACTTGTTTAGATTTAAGAATAAATGCAGCTAATAGTGATGTTAGATTTAATTAATTCAAATTAGAATCCACCTAAAAATTGATTGCGAACGCATCCCAATTAAATTCATTGGTGGCAATACTACTAAGTAGATTTTCCCACGCTCTATAGCGCCAATCACCTTTGATAGGGTATTCATCTGTCTCTTCTATTCTACCTAGCGATCAGGCCGGTCACACATATCGCAGCGTGGAATATATTTTTTCGCAGTAATAAAGTTTTTACTATAAGTGATCGCGCTTTTACTACAGAGAAATATTTTATCTAAACCGTCGTAAATACATCGTCTTAACCCAATTTATATCCGTGATCATTCCCTGACGATTCATGGTGCTGTGACCAGGATCACGGATGTTCGTTTTTTGCACTTTGACGTGGAGGAAGCCAACTATAACCCCAATCTGGCTGGAAAAAATATCGGATCATTTATCCTTATACAAGGCCTGTAATATTACAGGTACATGTGAGTATCTGTCTAACTTGGAAAAATTATCCGTGCAGCACTTCCTGGGTCCCTTTTTGATACCTACAGATTGATAATATTTCGTGCTACCACTGTCACCCGGCACGTGGTCGTTGGTACTGGTTATCATCCCATAATCTACCCAATAACGCTATCATCACCTGTACTGAGGTGAATATAAATCTAACACGAGATTTTAACCGACTGACCGTGGAGATAGGAATTCGGAATAAGTTTGGAAACGATTCGGCTAGAAAACCGCGTCTGCAACGTGAATTATCCGTGCTCAACACGACGCACAGCAATTGCCGCCGGGCATCAGGTTTCATTGGAGGTTCCAGATTTTAATAAATACAGGGCCTGTCTTTGGACAGGCACAGGTGAGTGATAGAATCTTTGACGATTACTGTCAATAATTATGCAGTTGCATGGGAAGCACTTTTAGCTCGATATTCCAATAAGTATTTGTTGAAGAAAAAACGCTTTTAATCCACCTAACAGTGTGATGAGACATTTCTTATAACTCTTATCACTCTCTTCGGATATTATATCGTTTGAGAACATTTAGAACTTGATGCTTCGCGATGTTTTTGATAACACATACTACATGGGATAGTGGCATTGTGGTGGGAAAACTGAATTTTTCTAAAGGGGTTATATATTGTACTGAGCCAAAAAAATCGATTTTTTTAATCGATTTGAAGTAGGGTAGACGAGCCCTTATTCATCTCATTAGTCAGTATGTCACACTATTTCGTTGATAACTCGACTTAGAGTGACTGGATTGCGGCTAAATAGGTGTCATCATCTTTGCTACGTTCCTAAGAAGCAGAACAGTTAAAATTTTTGCCTGGAAAATGTAAAATGCTCGTGTTTGAACGAAGTGAAAAGTCGAGTACAACGTACCCTTATTCATCCTACCATTTGAGCTAATGCGTTGAATAGAGATAGCAGATACTGTTCTAACTAATGTGTTCAAATGGGTGAGATGAATAGAGGAGCTAAGATGAATTAGGAAGCAGTTACCCTATATGCTTTACTCAAATTTACAACACGACTGAGAACTAAGAAATCAACGCTTTTTCTTGAAAAAAGCGATACTAGCAATGACATCATTCAAAGAAAATCAACAGTGAATATTTCCAGACTTGGTTTTATTTCCTATTTAAGAACTATTGTGTTTTTTAATCCTAGATTGCATGATTCAGTGATCGAAACCCAAAACATCATGAAGTATTTGAAATTATTAAATTAAAATTTGTCTTTGTTACTGAAATTGACAAAATGATAGTATCGCCCCTTTGGCGATTGTTTACTTTTGGCGATTGTTTACTTTTTCCCACCTATCAGCATTGAAGTATCGCACTTACGTTTTTTTACAATACCAATTTTACAATTGGTAGGGGTTTGGTGAAAATCGATCTTACTGTCCAAACGGCATAATTCCGAAACCGTTATTTTTGAAGTTTTAAAATCATGCAGAATAAATTTTTCAGAAAATAGTAACAGAGTTCGTGTCTTTAGCGAATTTGTTGAGACTTTATTGTAGTCATGAATATTAACCTGAGAAAATTCACCATAAATACTTCTTGGGAGATATACCGTCAAAATTATTTTAACAAATGATGCGCTGTTTAACGTTTGTAAAACATCATCAAACATTATTTTTTCGAGTTTTCATCAAATCTCAATGTTTCATGCATTATATAGTCATTTGGCATCAAAAATACAAATTTGATTTTGAAAATTTTTCTTTTCAGTTCATATGGGAATTTGCTGTGTGATTGCACTCTTCAACTCGTAACTCCGGAACCGGAAGTCCAATCAATAAAAAATTCAATTGCATCCGATGGGAAGGTTCTACCTTTCATTTGAGATTAACTTTGTGCAAATCGATCCAGCCATCTCTACTGTTACATTTTGCGATCTCGACGAACTGAGTCAATTGGCATATGACACTCGGCCCTCCCGGTCCGGATTAGATTGACGAATTTTAGAGTGAATGAGAAAGGCAAAAACATTTTAGCAAATGTTGAAAGTTATGCATTTTTTTGGTGCGCAGTTCTGTTTCATAGACATTGAATAATTTTGTCCCAAATCGTCGAGCTGAGTCGATTGGTACATAAGACTCGGCCCTCCGGGCTTTGGAAAAAATCTTGAAAGTTTGAGCGAATTCTATACATTTTTTAAAAGAAATGTAAAACATTTGCAATCGTAGATGGTCCACTCGAAGCTAACTGGAAAATCCCCCTTAGCACTTCGAACAATGGTTTTCAACGTCATGTGAAAACTCTGATGAAATTAGGTGAACCAACGCAACACTGGAGCACTCTTCTCGTCCAACTTCTTAGTTCCCGATTAGACGACAGAACACTCAAGGATTGGGAAGAGTATGTATCAGATGATGCTGAACCTACATACACCAATCTCATTAATTTCTTAACTAAAAAATCCCGAGCAATGGCATCGTTGTTGATTGGAACTGATCAGGTATCTAATTACCACAGCATACAAAACTCTACTCCAAATCAGTCGAAGCAAAACCATAACCCCTACACAAATCGGACTGTTAATTTTGCGGCTACAGACACTCCCCAACCTGCATGTCTAGCATGCAACCAGTATCATTTGTCGGTCAAATACCCAGTCTTCGAAAGGATGCCTTTGAAGGATAGGTCAAATATCGTCAACACTCGAAAGATTTGTAGTTGTTGTTTCAGGAGTGACCACTTTGTTCGGAAATGTGCATCCACTTTTTCTTGTCGCTTATGTCAGAAGCGAAACCACACATTGCTTCACCCAAGATTGAGGCTACAAATAGTAACGATATTTCCAACCGTCATATGTGATATTCCCATCATCCTCAGCCAACTAGCACCAATTTTGCCCGAGTTGATGAAGAAAGGCAGATTTTCGCATCACATCGCATCTCCCAGCGGTATCATTACCTTCTGTTAAATGGAACATCCCAAATGAGTTACCTCTTGCCGACCCAGAGTTCAATGTTTCGAGGAAAGTGGATCTCATCATTGGAGCGGAATATTTCTTCACGTTGCTTAAAGGTGGCCGGATACATTTAGGTACATCGTTCCCGATACTCATCGAGAGTGTTTTCGGTTGGGTTGTTTCGGGTGAAACGGACTTTGAAACCGAAAACGTAACCTGTTGTGTTTCCACCCTAGAGTCTATTGACCGTACTTTGGAGCGGTTTTGGAAAATAGATGAATTGGACTGGTCTAATATTACCCCATCTGAACAATATTGCGAGGAATTTTACACGAACACAGTATCTAGAGAATCTTGTGGACGATACATGGTTAAATACCCCAAGAAGGAAGAGTTTTCTGCTATGGTGGGCAATTCCCATTTGCATGCAGTCCGACGTCTGCAAAGCCTGGAACGAAAATTGGACAAAGATGAAGTATTGAAGAAGAATTATCATGATTTCCTCGCAGAATTCTTGGAATTGGGGCACATGCGTGAACTGGCAGGGAATGCAGTTGATCCACCCTATGTTTTTACCTCCCACACCATGCTGTCCTTGAAGATTCGAGCACAACAACCAAGGTACGAAGTGTGTTTGATGGGTCTGCTAAAACTAGCACAGGTTACTTCTTGAACGATGCACTTTTAATTGGACCCGTAATCCAAGACGATCTTCTCAGTTTGGTTATAAGATTCCACAAGTACACAGTGGCGTTACTAGCGGACATCGAAAAGATGTAGATGTATTGCATAGAGTTTTATATAGATTTAGCCAGGACGAGCCTATTGCCTAATACGAGCTATCCACTGTAACTTATGGGTTGGCACAGTCATCGTTTTTAGCCACTAGAACGCTTAAGCAGCTCGCCGATGATGAATGTGGCACTTTCCCACTAGCAGCAAAAAAGGATTTTTATATGGATGACTTCATCAAGGGCGAATCCAGCATCGAAGAGGCGATCCAGTTGAAAAAAGAGATGAGTTGCTTACTCAATCTAGGCGGATTTCGGCTAAGAAAATGGTGTTCAAACTTCCCAGCTGCTCTAGACGGTATTCCACCTAAAGATTTGGCCACCCAATCTAGCAGAACTTTCGATCCAGAGGAAACTATAAAGACTTTAGGCATAAGTTGGGATCCGTCGTCAGATCTATTCCGCTTTGATATAAACACCAACGCAGTTACTGAACCGATTACCAAACGAAGCATTCTTTCGGCTATTGCTCGATATGTATGATCCGCTCGGATTAATTCGAGCTAAAATGCTTCTTCAATTGCTGTAGACGTTATCGCTAGATTGGGATGAAGATGTACCGGGCGAGGTACAGATGAGGTGGAAAGATTTCGCTTCGGAACTGCCTGCTTTGTCATCGTATCGTATCAGCCGCTACGCATTTGGTGAAGGTGATATACAATTACATTGCTTTGCAAATGGATCGGAGGCAGCGTATGGGACATGTGTTTATGCTCGATCGGTTGATGCATTAGGAGGAGTGAAAGTTGAGCTCATCGCGTTAAAATCGAAGGTAGCCCCACTAAAACGACGCAGCATCCCACGGCTGGAATTATGTGCTGCACAACTTGCTGCACATCTTTACGAGAAAGTTTATTCAGCTTTGTATATGAAGTTTTCGTCAGTATGGTTTTGGACAGATTCTACTGTGGTTCTACACTGGCTCAGTTCGCCTCCTCACACTTGGAAGACTTTTATTGCGAACAGAGTAGCAGACATCCAAGAAATAACTCGTGTAGGCAAATGGTGTCACGTTCCTGGTGCAATCAACCCGGCTGATGTAGTTTCCCGCGGTATGACGGTGGAGCAGTTAGTAAATAGCAGTGTATGGAGACATGGACCACATTGGATGCAGAAGGAATAGGATGACTGGCCGAAACAGAACTGGATAACAACGACCACACACTCGGATGAAGAACTAGAATGCAAACACTCTGTCCTTACTATTCAAACCCCAATGCCACCCAACCCCTTAGTAGCCCGTTTTTCGTCCTATCTTAGAATGGAACGTGCGACCGCGTATTGCCTGCGGTTTTTTCATAACGCTAGAGCAGGAAAAGGACCAACTTCTACAATATTATTGGTTCGCGAATTAGAGCGAGCAAAAACAGTTCTAGTAAAGATAGTACAAAGGGAATGCTTCGATCAAGAATTAAAACAACTCAAGCAAGGTAAAAAGGAACATTATACCCCCACTTGCGCCAAATTTTGGTGGTCTCTGGGAGGCGGCCGTGAAGGTGGCAAAACGTCACCTCGTTCGTCAATTGGGCAACACCGTATTGTTCTACGAAGACTTGCTGACGATTCTAGCGCAGATAGAGAGCTGTATGAACTCCCGCCCGCTTGTTTCTCTATCGGAGGCAATAATGATAATGATAATGATCTGCACGCCCGAGATGTGCCGATAAATCGATTGAATCGATTCGTTCCGCAGAAAGTTCAGCACTTTTGGTACCGCTGGAGGAACGAGTACCTGAAAGAACTGCAACGACAAGCTACAGTAAACCCAGATAAGGTCAACCTTAAGGTTGGCCAGGTGGTGATCCTGCAAGACGAGCTTTTACCTCCAACGCGATGGTCATTGGCTCGAATTGAAGAAATTTTTCCTGGAAAAGACGTCGTTTCACGAGGTGTGGTTCTGCGAACACCGTCCAGAACATTCAAGCGACCCACCTCCAAGGTGTGTCCGTTACCTGATACGTTCGACGAAGAGAAAACAGTCAGCGCAACCCTCAACCAAGCTGACGACATCATTTGTTCATTAAATTAGTTTAAGAATGAAATGTATTGAATGAAATATTTTTAGAATTAAGGTGAAATTGATCATTTTAGGTGGCCGGTCATGTTAGATTTAATTATTTCAAATTAGAATCCTAGTCTATTCTACACATACACAGGCAATACATGTAGGGATCCTGAAAAATTGCAGACGTTCGTCCACAATTTTTCTTGTCATTATTAATGTTTGTGGCACATATTGAATATGACACAAGCATTAAAGCGGCCAGGCCAACTGTGCAGCGCACAAAATAAAGATGATTCAAAATTATACGGCAATTAAATTATTCATTAAATGAATAATTTAATCAACGGATCATTTTGAATTTTGAATAAGAAAGAAACGTGGACAACCGTACACAACCGTTTCAATTTGATGGGGGTTTTATAAATCGTTGGGAGTGACTTTGCTAAGAGGGTTAATGTCACTTCTTTGGTACTAGGTTCCTGGGATGGGACAGAAGTATTTGGCCCTGCCCTGGCTAATGAGCCCGGGTTATAGCGCCCTTACTCGCTCTCTGAAACAATAGAGAAAATTGGCGAAATCGGTTAATTAGTAGTAAAATAAACAAAAAAACGCATAAAAATACAAACCAACAGACAAAAATCCATCCATTCTATGTCCTAATAGGCAGTACAGGATCATGAAAACAGAAACCTTCCGCGTTCGTTGAGCGTTGATGGAAAACACAAATAACTTTACCGTATATTTCACAATAGGCCAAACCGATACTAAAAATCGATTGAGAAGTCGATTTTTAGTATCGGTTTCCAAAAAAAATCTTTCAAAAAACATGTATGGAGACATGGACCACATTGGATGCAGAAGGAATAGGATGACTGGCCGAAACAGAACTGGATAACAACGACCACACACTCGGATGAAGAACTAGAATGCAAACACTCTGTCCTTACTATTCAAACCCTAATGCCACCCAACCCCTTAGTAGCCCGTTTTTCGTCCTATCTTAGAATGGAACGTGCGACCGCGTATTGCCTGCGGTTTTTTCATAACACTAGAGGAGGAGAAGGACCAACTTCTACAATATTATTGGTTCGCGAATTAGAGCGAGCAAAAACAGTTCTAGTAAAGATAGTACAAAGGGAATGCTTCGATCAAGAATCAAAACAACTCAAGCAAGGCAAAAATGTTACCAAGCGGTCTAGTTTGAAGCTTTTGAATCCGTTTGTCGATTCTTCTGGCCTAATTCGAGTTGGTGGCCGGCTCAGACTGTCAGACGAAATTTACAGTACCCGGCATGCAATATTACTACCTGGATTTCATAACTTAACTCGCCTGCTCCTAATGTCGTATCATCTTCAACTGCTTCATGGGGAATCGCGCTCACGCTCGCAGTTGTTCGAAACGAATACTGGCCAATAAATGGAAAACGAGCTGTACGCAGCACAATTCGTCGTTGATATAGTTGTGTTCGTGCCGATCCGCAACCAATAAAGCAACCAATGGAACAGCTTCCGCATGCACGAGTTACCCCTAGCCGCCCATTCTCCCGCACTGGTGTTGATTATTGCGGTCCAGTGTATATTAAATCCACTAATAGCAAAATCGCCCCAGCGAAGGCCTATATAACTCTGTTCGTGTGTTTCAGCACGAAGGCTGTACACATTGAACTTGATGGGGATTTGTCCACATCTGCCTTCATGTCTGCTTCAAGACGCTTCGTTGCTAGACGAGGTCGTCCCGAACATCTTTTTTCGGATAATGCCACAAATTTTATAGGCACGAAAAACGAGCTTCATGCTTTTTATTAAATGCTTACCAACCACAACGAAATAGACCGTATCGCTACCAGTCTCGCAACGGAGGGAATCACATGGTACATGATACCCCCACTTGCGCCAAATTTTGGTGGTCTCTGGGAGGCGGCCGTGAAGGTGGCAAAACGTCACCTCGTTCGTCAATTGGGCAACACCGTATTGTTCTACGAAGACTTGCTGACGATTTTAGCGCAGATAGAGAGCTGTATGAACTCTCGCCCGCTTGTTTCTCTATCGGAGGTAATAATGATAATGATAATGATCTGCACGCCCGAGATGTGCCGATAAATCGATTGAATCGATTCGTTCAGCAGAAAGTTCAACACTTTTGGTACCGCTGGAGGAACGAGTACCTGAAAGAACTGCAACGACAAGCTACAGTAAACCCAGATAAGGTCAACCTTAAGGTTGGCCAAGTGGGGATCCTGCAAGACGAGCTTTTACCTCCAACGCGATGGTCATTGGCTCGAATTGAAGAAATTTTCCCTGGAAAAGACGTCGTTTCACGAGGTGTGGTTCTGCGAACACCGTCCAGAACATTCAAGCGACCCACCTCCAAGGTGTGTCCGTTACCTGATACGTTCGACGAAGAGAAAACAGTCAGCGCAACCCTCAACCAAGCTGACGACATCATTTGTTCATTAAATTAGTTTAAGAATGAAATGTATTGAATGAAATATTTTTAGAATTAAGGTGAAATTGATCATTTTAGGTGGCCGGTCATGTTAGATTTAATTATTTCAAATTAGAATCCTAGTCTATTCTACACATACACAGGCAATACATGTAGGGATCCTGAAAAATTGCAGACGTTCGTCCACAATTTTTCTTGTCATTATTAATGTTTGTGGCACATATTGAATATGACACAAGCATTAAAGCGGCCAGGCCAACTGTGCAGCGCACAAAATAAAGATGATTCAAAATTATACGGCAATCAAATTATTCATTAAATGAATAATTTAATCAACGGATCATTTTAAATTTTGAATTAGAAAGAAACGTGGACAACCGTACACAACCGTTTCAATTTGATGGGGGTTTTATAAATCGTTGGGAGTGACTTTGCTAAGAGGGTTAATGTCACTTCTTTGGTCCTAGGTTCCTGGGATGGGACAGAAGTATTTGGCCCTGCCCTGGCTAATGAGCCTGGGTTATAGTGCCCTTACTCGCTCTCTGAAACAATAGAGAAAATTGGCGAAATCGGTTAATTAGTAGTAAAATAAACAAAAAAACGCATAAAAATACAAACCAACAGACAAAAATCCATCCATTCTATGTCCTAATAGGCAGTACAGGATCATGAAAACAGAAACCTTCCGCGTTCGTTGAGCGTTGATGGAAAACACAAATAACTTTACCGTATATTTCACAATAGGCCAAACCGATACTAAAAATCGATTGAGAAGTCGATTTTTAGTATCGGTTTCCAAAAAAAATCTTTCAAAAAACATGTATGGAGACATGGACCACATTGGATGCAGAAGGAATAGGATGACTGGCCGAAACAGAACTGGATAACAACGACCACACACTCGGATGAAGAACTAGAATGCAAACACTCTGTCCTTACTATTCAAACCCCAATGCCACCCAACCCCTTAGTAGCCCGTTTTTCGTCCTATCTTAGAATGGAACGTGCGACCGCGTATTGCCTGCGGTTTTTTCATAACGCTAGAGGAGGAAAAGGACCAACTTCTACAATATTATTGGTTCGCGAATTAGAGCGAGCAAAAACAGTTCTAGTAAAGATAGTACAAAGGGAATGCTTCGATCAAGAATCAAAACAACTCAAGCAAGGCAAAAATGTTACCAAGCGGTCTAGTTTGAAGCTTTTGAATCCGTTTGTCGATTCTTCTGGCCTAATTCGAGTTGGTGGCCGGCTCAGACTGTCAGACGAAATTTACAGTACCCGGCATGCAATATTACTACCTGGATTTCATAACTTAACTCGCCTGCTCCTATTGTCGTATCATCTTCAACTGCTTCATGGGGAATCGCGCTCACGCTCGCAGTTGTTCGAAACGAATACTGGCCAATAAATGGAAAACGAGCTGTACGCAGCACAATTCGTCGTTGATATAGTTGTGTTCGTGCCGATCCGCAACCAATAAAGCAACCAATGGAACAGCTTCCGCATGCACGAGTTACCCCTAGCCGCCCATTCTCCCGCACTGGTGTTGATTATTGCGGTCCAGTGTATATTAAATCCACTAATAGCAAAATCGCCCCAGCGAAGGCCTATATAACTCTGTTCGTGTGTTTCAGCATGAAGGCTGTACACATTGAACTTGATGGGGATTTGTCCACATCTGCCTTCATGTCTGCTTCAAGACGCTTCGTTGCTAGACGAGGTCGTCCCGAACATCTTTTTTCGGATAATGCCACAAATTTTATATGCACGAAAAACGAGCTTCATGCTTTTTATTAAATGCTTACCAACCACAACGAAATAGACCGTATCGCTACCAGTCTCGCAACGGAGGGAATCACATGGTACATGATACCCCCACTTGCGCCAAATTTTGGTGGTCTCTGGGAGGCGGCCGTGAAGGTGGCAAAACGTCACTTCGTTCGTCAATTGGGCAACACCGTATTGTTCTACGAAGACTTGCTGACGATTCTAGCGCAGATAGAGAGCTGTATGAACTCTCGCCCGCTTGTTTCTCTATCGGAGGTAATAATGATAATGATAATGATCTGCACGCCCGAGATGTGCCGATAAATCGATTGAATCGATTCGTTCAGCAGAAAGTTCAACACTTTTGGTACCGCTGGAGGAACGAGTACCTGAAAGAACTGCAACGACAAGCTACAGTAAACCCAGATAAGGTCAACCTTAAGGTTGGCCAAGTGGTGATCCTGCAAGACGAGCTTTTACCTCCAACGCGATGGTCATTGGCTCGAATTGAAGAAATTTTCCCTGGAAAAGACGTCGTTTCACGAGGTGTGGTTCTGCGAACACCGTCCAGAACATTCAAGCGACCCACCTCCAAGGTGTGTCCGTTACCTGATACGTTCGACGAAGAGAAAACAGTCAGCGCAACCCTCAACCAAGCTGACGACATCATTTGTTCATTAAATTAGTTTAAGAATGAAATGTATTAATTGAAATATTTTTAGAATTAAGGTGAAATTGATCATTTTAGGTGGCCGGTCATGTTAGATTTAATTATTTCAAATTAGAATCCTAGTCTATTCTACACATACACAGGCAATACATGTAGGGATCCTGAAAAATTGCAGACGTTCGTCCACAATTTTTCTTGTCATTATTAATGTTTGTGGCACATATTGAATATGACACAAGCATTAAAGCGGCCAGGCCAACTGTGCAGCGCACAAAATAAAGATTATTCAAAATTATACGGCAATCAAATTATTCATTAAATGAATAATTTAATCAACGGATCATTTTAAATTTTGAATTAGAAAGAAACGTGGACAACCGTACACAACCGTTTCAATTTGATGGGGGTTTTAAAAATCGTTGGGAGTGACTTTGCTAAGAGGGTTAATGTCACTTCTTTAGTCCTAGGTTCCTGGGATGGGAAAGAAGTATTTGGCCCTGCCCTGGCTAATGAGCCCGGGTTATAGCGCCCTTACTCGCTCTCTGAAACAATAGAGAAAATTGGCGAAATCGGTTAATTAGTAGTAAAATAAACAAAAAAACGCATAAAAATACAAACCAACAGACAAAAATCCATCCATTTTATGTCCTAATAGGCAGTACAGGATCATGAAAACAGAAACCTTCCGCGTTCGTTGAGCGTTGATGGAAAACACAAATAACTTTACCGTATATTTCACAATAGGCCAAACCGATACTAAAAATCGATTGAGAAGTCGATTTTTAGTATCGGTTTCCAAAAAAAATCTTTCAAAAAACTCGCGACACGGAACAATTACCACAAAACCTCCTGTGGATCCGACCATACAACACTCCTTCTACCGACAAATGAAAAATAAAATAGCTAAACGCAGCTCAAAACAACATGTCAAAATATGTCATTTTGAAAATGTAGCAAAAAATAACGAAAACAAAGAATTTCCACCTAGTCTTCTAAAAAATAATTGGAATTCTCTCATCCGATGAGTTCCGTGATGATCTCGACCGCTACTGTGCATGAAAAGCAACTTACGGATCCTCGAAATGTTTCCTGTGATTTCCAATTTCGAGAGTAGATGTTTCTACTGTGCAAAGTAGCCCCCAGTGTCCACAAAAAATATTTTTTAACGCTATATGAACAACTTTTTTATGTGTGAACCAATTCTTTTCATATTTCGCATAAATAATACGTACACAATAACGATAAATCTGTGCTGATATGATGCAAATCCATAGAATATTAAAGGAGTTATAATTCGTCAAAGTTGAAAAATTGATATAAAAGTGCGCAAAGATACCCTGCACGACGGTAGCGTTGTTATGCTTACTAGCTTTTCTTTTACTGGTCGAAATAGGTGGAATATGGTTTATTTTCACTCATGAAAGGGGAAATTCCAGACCTTCCATTTGCTTATCGGCAACATTTACAAATTTATTCTGCAAGCGCGGAACTGCGTTCATATTTGACCACGAAATACTAGCGCTTTCGTTTCCGTGTGTATTTGCGATTGGGAAGGTGTCTAAACGGACGATCACAATAATGTGGTCCAACCGGAGATCACACAGAACCAAAATAGAAACAATTGACGAATAAATAAAACATATGCACTTATCTTATGTAATTTTGCGTCGATTGAAGAGCTGGCCTCACAACTTGCTCGTAGACAGCACCGCACAGTGGATCCACTCCATACAAAAGCTGGACAAAACCTCAAAAGTAGTTTAAAATGTCTGAAAATATCATCTAAGGGTAATTTTGGTGCGCTGAACTCGATTTTGATTAAATTAGGACGCTAAAATGAAAATTAGTCAGCCTAGGGTGGTTCTGAAAGTTTGTTTTTTTAAATGTCGCGAAAGTGAATTTTATTAACTTCTCAAAACAGATACTTCATAAGTGAACAGAAACATTTTGATTTCCTTGGGTAGTCCTTAGTAACGAGTTAAATAGGGTGGTTCCAATTTATCTAAATCTGTTGAATAAAAAATTATGTAATTTTATAAATTTGTTTGTAGATCTTCAGTCCAATCTGAATATTTACCATCGTAGAAAAAAATAATCCCTTCATAGCTCTTTTTTACTTATTTACAAACGTATGCGTTTTGAATAGTTATAAAAGATAGCATGTCTTAAGGTGTTTGATAGAATGCCTTAAATTTTTATTAGTTTGTTTATTTATAGTTATCGCCAAAGCTATTAAAAGATGACAGGTTTATTTGATTTTGATGAAGATCTCAAATCATGCTCTACTATGCTCTATTCACAGTTGCTCATACGATGCATACTGCAGCTAAGCCGCTCAATACTTTTTCATTCATTTTCAATTCCAATGATGATATGAATATCTCTCCTTGTGGGTACTGACTTGGTTTTGCGTACGAAAACATGCTGAGTATTTTTACCATATTCCTTCCTATAATTTGCACTGTATGTGTATGCTTTGAAATAGAGGCGTGAGCGTTTTTTTCATGAATTTCTCACCAATTTGTAAGTGAATTATTGAGGGAGATTTTGAATTTGATTGTTGATTGTGATAGATTCAATAGGGAGTTTGCACTTGAAAATAAATGTTGCATTACTGGCCAATAACTAAAAATCGGGTAAAAAAGAACACTTCTCACACTCACGTGTTTACTTTACATCAGTCACCAGTTAAGCCAACGACCAATACCTACCAAAGAGATAGGATCCATGGAAAGATATAATAATAGTTGCAGTTAGTTTTTCCTCGTTGGCTTGTATTTATTTGAATTTTTCTATACTGCAGATAATTGTGAAAATGTAGAAACAAGAGTCATAGTTGCAAGACGGTTAAGGCATACTTATATTTGTATCAAGGAAATCGTCCCAAACCCTGAATTTACAAGCAGTGTTCAGAAAAGAAATCCACTTGTGAATAGAAATGCAAAACTTCATGTAATCAAAAAATACCATGCGTCTCCATGAAAAAAACTAATTTTACAAATGTCCAAATATCAACCTTCGGCGCAAAACGGCCCAAGATGGCACTATGATTTTTGAAAACTAGAGAAAATTCTACGTCAGTTATACTAGATGAGATCCTTCAACACGGTTTTACCGATAAAGAAATGACACTCTGAATGTAAATAAGTCCGCGTTAAAAAACATAGTTATAATGATTTTATTGGTAACTTTTTAAATACTCACTATTTCTCAAATTTAAATACACCATTGAATTCCTGAGATGATTTTCTATTTGAAACGCCTATATGTGTTGTTAAATTAACGTTGTAGTACCTATTAAAGCGAGATGAATTAGAATGAACAAAAACTTTTTGTCACTCAAATTCAAGCAGATTTTCAAGACCTTGTACGGTTCAAAAAATGTAGCACTTATATTTTTCAATCGATTGACTCAAAAATTTGGCGAATACAGCTTTAGGTAATTTACATTTAGAAAAAAATATAAAAGGTGTGAAAATCGACAATAAATTTTAGAGGTTTTGGCCGGCCCGGCCCACAGTGGCCGGAGGCTGGCCAAAACCTCAAAAATTTATTTTTGAAATATAGATATTTTACATTTTTCCTAAATTTCTCATGTATTGAATGATGAATATTCGAAATTTTATGATCATTGGATAAGAACACGATTTTTAACACGAGTTTAAACGTACCAAAGTCTGGATATTTTAATGATTTTCATTTCCGAAACCACCATTGCTCTGTTCACTTCAAATGCATGTTGCTCTTTTGATTTTGGTTCGATTTTAGCACAACTAGTTTCATTGTGTAGAGGAACTAAATAACTTGGTTAGTGAGCAAAATACATTTGGTAAATTTGCTTGGAATTGTGACTTTTTAGTTTAAATATGTTTAAGGTGGTCAGATCAAAAATACTTTGTTCACTAATGTATTCTGTACAAATTTCGGAATCATTTCGGAACGGTCACATAGTATACATTCTATGTGAAATTACCTCTACTTTTCGAATATCATGGTCTCGTTCTGCGCCTAGGTGCGCAAAAAGGTTTAAGGAGATTTTGAAGCTTTGTTGCTGATATGGAGACACATGGTGTTTTGTGCAAAATAGTTAGACAATCTGCAGTAAACCAACACGTTCAACAATGGTTTTTAAGTAGTGTTCTTCATTTTTTATGATATTCTTGACATTGGTGAACAGTAACGGAAAATCTATCATGAAAACGGGATCATAGTTATAAGAAAGGTTCAATGACACTGTATGGAAAAATGAATTTAATATTTTACGATTTTTGATATCAAAAATAAGCTCAGCACCTCAAAATTAGCTTAAATTGCGATTTTCAGCCAAATTAGGTAACATTTGAGGTTTTGTCCGACTTTTGTTTGAAGAGCCGCCACTGTGCTGCCCCACTGTGTACCGTTTACACAGCTTCCAATAAGGCACTACAGCACCGAAAATGTCAATCGTTACCCTCGAAACAATCAAATAACTACGAATTGTGGAGACTGCTTTCAATTACACACATTTTCACTCCACTTGAAAAATTTTTATATTGAATTAAAGAAATAGTAGCAAAATTGACAGGATAAAAATTTTCACGCCTGTTCTAAGCAAGGCCTACTCCTTCTTATCCAATTAATTCAAATTAGAATCCACCTAAAAATTGATTGCGAACGCGCCCCAATTAATTTCATTGGTGGCAATACTACTAAGTAGATTTTCCCACGCTCTGTAGCGCCAATCGCGTGGAATATGTTGTTTCGTAGTAATGAAGTTTTTTTTTCTACAAGTGATCGCTTTTACCACAGAGAAATATTTTATCTAAACCGTCGTAAATACACCGTCCTAACTCAATTTACATCCGTGATCATTCCCTGACGATTCAAGTGAGAAAAATGTGTTTTTTCATGTGTTAAATGGAGTGCACGTTTTAATGCTCCGAAATGCACGCGCGAATGAATGCTTGAAAAGCATCTAAGTGTCGAGGTGTCAATTTCCCGTGAAGGTGTTTTTTTTACAATGGAGAAGACCTTTACGTCCTAGCCCAGTACACGTGCTATTGGTAGGGTCCAATCTACCAGACGGGGTGCACTGGGGGCGTGTCGGGCTCGAATGGTGACGCTGCCATTAATACCGACTAAACTCCATTAGGCTCCGCCATCATTCCTCCCAGGAACTACCTCTCGGTATTACTTCTGGGGGGATGGCTGTACTAAATGTACTCATTCACTCTCACTCACGCGTTCATACGTCCCGTATGAGGCTTACTTGGGTGCTCTCTCTATCGCACTTTGATTCACTCTCAAACACTCCACATGAGGCTGACTTTTGTGCTCTCCTTTTTCGTTCCTTGCGAGGCTGACTTGTGTGCTCACCTTACTCATTCCTTGCTAGGCTTACTTTTGTGCTCGCCCCACCCATACCATGTGAGGCTGACTTGGGTGCTCACCCTATCACCTGATTCACTCTCAATCGTGCCACTCTATTATACCTCTGTCACTCCCCCTGGCATCCCATGTGGGACATTTTTCTTAGGCCCCACTTCTGACATACCATGCGAGGCTGACTTGTGTGCTCACCTTTTTCATTCCTTGCTAGGCTTACTTTTGTGCTAGCCTCTACCATACCATGTGAGGCTGACTTTTGTGCTCACCCTTAACATGCCGTGTGAGACTGACTTGGATACTCACCCTTTCACTCCTCTGCCACGCCATGAGGTATCGATAGCTAAGTCCCAACATACTACGCTACGACCCTCCCGTCTTGACATGAGGCAGTCCACTTATACGCCTATACACTCACTCTTCTGTCTTGCTTCGGGGTGGCTGGGTTTACCCCTTACGCGGTTGCCATTCGCTGCGCCAAATCTGCCTCGGCATGAACAGACCATTCACTCCCTTTTTTGCGCTTGGCCTTTTTCGCTCCAGCTAACCAATCACTACTTAGCCGTGCCCGTCGTCTGTTGACGGTTCGCCAGATTACCTGTAGCCTACTGGCAATCTGGATGATAGCAGCCGAGACTGCGTTCCACTTCTCCACCGATTGACACATCCGCTGAATAAGGGTATCAGTGGTTGTGTCCCAGCCACAGACGTCAAGCATTGCTCTTCTTTCGACGTCGAACCGATGACATACGAACAGTATGTGTTCGGCAGTTTCGTCTACACCTGGGCAGTCCGGGCACACTGGGACCTCCGCGTGCCCGAACCTGTGGAGGAACTGTCGGAAACAGCCATGGCCTGACAGGAATTGTGTCAGGTGGAAGTGAACTTCCCCATGGGGTCTTCCCACCCAGCTCGATATGCTAGGTATCAGCCGGTGGGTCCACCTACCTTTCGAGGAGTTGTCCCACTCACGCTGCCATCTGGCGACCGAGGTCATCCTGGTGCGCTCGCGGGCTCCCCCAATTCCACGTAGCTCAAAGCATTCCTCATCTTCCCGAATGACCTATCACGCTATCACGCAGGATGCATCGTGTGATACCGTGCGGTAGGCAGATATCACTCTGGGGCACATCACGCGGTTGGTGCTCTCCAGTTTCTGTAGGTAACTGGTTACCCTCAGTGCTCTTGACCATGACGGGCCGCCGTACCTGAGGATAGATACGGCAACGCCTGCCAGTAACCTACGTCTACTGACGCACACCTTTGAGCTGTTGGACATCTTCTCGATAGAGCCACAACAGCAGTCGACGCTCTCTTGCATGTATATTCGACATGGCTGCCGAAGGTCAGCTTGTCGTCTATAATGACTCCGAGAGACTTCAGACTTCGCTGTGAAGTGATCGCGACTTCTCCCACATGGATAACTGCATGTTGTGCCGACTTGCGGTTGTTGACGATAACTACCTCCGTCTTATGATGAGCGAGCTCCAGGCCTCTCGCGCTCATCCATTCCTCCACCGTGCTGATCGCGTGTTCTGCGGTTAGTTCTACCTCAGGGATTGACTCCCCGTAGACCTCCAAAGTTACGTCGTCAGCAAAACCGACGATCTTGACTCCAGGAGGGAACTTCAGTCTCAGAACCCCGTCATACATGAAGTTCCATAGCACCGGGCCTAGGATCGAGCCCTGCGGGACTCCGGCGGTAATCGGAACCCTTTTCTGACCGGCATCGGTCTCGTATAGCAGTACGCGGTTCTGGAAGTAACTTTCCAAGATCCTGTACAGACCCACCGGTAGGCTAAGCCGGTGTAACGAGAGCGCGATGGCGTCCCAGCTTGCGCTTTTGAATGCGTTCTTCACGTCAAGTGTCACTAACGCACAGTGTCAAATGCCTCGCCTTTTTCGTTGGATCGCTATCTCGGCAGTATTTATCACTGAGTTGAGAGCGTCCACTGTGGACTTACCCTTCCGAAAGCCAAACTGGTTGCTTGACAGACCGTCCGTACCTTCCGCGTACGGGGTTAGCCTGTTGAGGATGATCCTCTCAAGCAGTTTGCCAGTCGTGTCGATCAGACAGATTGGTCTGTACGCCGATGGGTCGCCTGGCGGCTTCCCGGGCTTCGGCAACAGCACCAATTTGTGCCTTTTCCATCTATCGGGGAAACGGCACTCGTCAAGGCATCTCTGCATAGCTAGCCTGAACATGTTCGGGTTCGCTATGATCGCTGCCTTGAGAGCGTTGTTTGGAACTCCATCCGGCCCTGGAGCTTTGTTCATTGCTAGGGATTTAGCCACTGCGAGTAGTTCTTCATTCGTCACTGGAGCCACCATTTCGACTGTGCCCGCACTGTCGGATTTAGCGGATTGCTAAATGATCGCTATGGGTGTACCTTTCGTCTACCCTCCATTCCATGCCTAGAGCCAGACTCGTGCTCTCAAATGTAAGGTCAATCCACGCCTCCACTCCGTTTCTACGGAATGTACTAGCGGAGCCATTATTAGCTAGCACAGTATCGAGTTTCGCAAGCGCTTCCATTAGCGCTTGACCCCTGCTATTTGAACAGCGGCTGCCCCACTCCACTGCCCAAGCGTTAAAGTCTCCCGCTTTGACTACCGGTTTCCGGCCCACTCTGGGAACTGTTCTGTTGGCCACCTTGGTGGGGCGTAGCAGCTGCAATAGAACACACCATTGATCTTGGCAATCGCCACACCCTCGGCGGAGGGGTGTATTACCTCTTGAACCGGGAACCGTCCCGTTGTACAGATTGCCACCATTCCAGACCCGTCCGACACCCAATTGCCGTTGCCGGCAGGGATGCGGTACGGGTACGGGTACATCTGTCCACGACTCCGAGACCGACTGCCACAGCAGCTGTTGGGCTGCTGCACAATGGTTAAGATTTAGCTGTGTGACGTTCACGGCTTCTTCTTATTTAACTCACCGAAGGGACACGAAGGTCCGCCCATAGCATGTTTATGGGCTTGTTTCTTAGCGGTGCAGATAAGGCACTTGTGTGCCTTAGTATACCCCCGCTCTTTATGTCCCTCCTCGCCGCAGCGACGACATAGTTTGCTCCTATTTATGCCTTTGCACTCGTAGGCTTTGTGGCCGGACTCAAGGCACCGATAGCACCTATCCACTGAAGGCGGCTGGGGCATACTAACAGGGCATACCGACCAGCCGATCTTCAGCTTCCCTTTCTCTGTTACCTTTTTGGCATCCGCCTTCAGTAGCCTGAGGTAGGCTACCTGGGTGCCAGAGGGTCCATCTCTAAATCGCACAGAGGCCCGCTCGATTGTGACGCCGCATTGTTCCTTAACGGCTGCGACGACATCTTCTGCGGTCGTGAACTTGTCCAGATGCTTGCACTGGAGAGTCATTTCCGCCCCTAGCGACCTGACTTGGGCGCCCTCACCAAGGACTTCTTGGGCCAAGGCCTTGTATACCGCACTAGATTGTGCGCCTCGCTTCAGCACCAGAAGCATTTCTCCCGTGTTGGTGCGTCTCACGCTACGCACATCTTGCCCAAGGGCCGAAAGGCTTTCGGCTGCCTGCATCGACTTTAGGACATCGGCATATTTGTCCTTGTCGGTTTTCAACCACAAGGCCTCGCCTCTGTCCTTGGCCTTCTTCGCGGGCCGCGGTACCTCCGGTGTCGGTGCCGGCTTCTTCCTGGTGACCAGCGTTTGGGCCCCCCCTGCCCCGGTCGCGCCGGGTTGCTGGTACCAACGCTCTGCTCAGCGAGGTCACTCTCGCCCTCGCTTACCTCGGCCAAACGGCGTTTGACCTTAACGGTTGCACGCCGCGTGGTGTCGCTTTTTGCACCCTCGCCTGGCGACTTCCTAGGGCGCTTCGCGTTCGACGCCGTCTTGCGATTGCCCTTGCCCTTGCCTTTTCCCTTCGAGGGGAACTCGGCCGCCGCTTCAAGCGACGTGGCTGCTCCATAGAAGGTGAAGGCCACTGTCTGAGTGCCCGTATCAACCTTCTCTTTTCCCTCCCTCTTGGAGGCCACTGTCTGGGTTTCTCTGTCGGACTTCTCCCGACATTCCACCCTCTTGGCATAAGCCTGCTGTTTCTGTCTTGCGACACGAACAGTTTTTCGGAGTTCCAGGAGACTCTGTTTTAACTCCTTGCTTATGTTTTGCTTTGCGCTAGTGTACTCGATTATTGCATCGAGCTGCTCCACCACTTTGCGCATCGCCGATAATGGCCCGTCCGGTGCGTTGGTAGGGCTATTTCCTACCGCTGCTGGGGGGTCACTGGTGCTTTCAGATGCAGCACTCATCGCTCCACTACTCTCCCCACGGGGGGGGGGGGGTGGTAAACCTCGCCAAACCACCTCTAGCGAAGGGGTTTGGCGCCTCCGACTGTTTATTTTTATTTTTTGTTGACTCTATGTTAAATCCCACGAGTAGCGCGAGAATAGATGTCCGCCACGCCAGAGCTCCGCATTAACGTGGTAAGGGACGCTTACTGTGGGGGTTGCCCAGGTACCCCACAGGCTCCGTTAACGATCGAGCATCTTTTTCACCCCTCGATCACTCATCCCTCGGCACGGGTCGCTTCACGCCTTGGAATTGGGGTTATGACCTACCTTGCTTTACGTGGTGACCTCGGCCCAGATCATCACAACCATCCTCCTTTACCAGGGCTTTGGACCTGTAGCTCTGGTTCTCAATAGTTCCATGTACGTATGTTATTACAGACATGCCACTATTGAGATCCGTCATTCGCTAGCGGAGTTCCCGAAAAGGTGTAGAGACAACGGAACGATCATCCATCCAAGGGAACCACGGCATTGAAGGTCGTCTGAAGGACATCGAATGTAGGCTTCTGCGGAGCAGTATCCATCACTTAAACGTACATTGCTGGTCCTTCGTACCGGTTTTCTGCGGAAGACGGTGGGATTGGATCCTTTCGGGACAAAGGCACACCAGTAGGTCACCATTACGAACGCCAGGACGTGGCGTCAGTACTATTGTATCCCGAAAGAACAACCTTTCAGTAGCACAAATGGAACCTATTGTGACTATTGGGCGATCACCATTATTGTTGATATTGTCATCATTGTCCTGGTCGCCTTTTTTCGTGGATTGGATCATCGTTACAACAAAGGGCAAGGATGTGACTCGGATTGCTGATTGGTGACATCACTGCATGATGGAGAGAGACTCAATGCACATAGAATAATCCAGAGATTATTCTACTCTTCCGTCAGGTTAGTAGAACTGGTATATGTGCAGTAGAAGCCACGATCTGCAACTTTCTAACACAAAACTTCGATTCTTAAATATGTCCAGCCGATGCTGGATTATGTATGGTACTCCAACAATAAATTATACATTCGGTGAATACTGGATCGCTACTTTCTTGCGGACATATCCCTGTATGTTGTTGGCCGGAGGAGTTCTATCGCTCTATTGCGATTATCACACATTATCATCGGAATTAGATTTCGGGTCTTTCTATGTCATTAGTTGTGGAAGTGAGGTGCAATGTTTGTAAAGAGATATTTTATTACTACATATATGCCTTTCCCTTACGTACTGGTTGGATGCACTGGTGGAGAAATGCGCGTTGCAAGCTGATGTCGGATCGTCTGTTATTTTAGATTGTTACCTTTTATTAAAGATATTCGACAAGCCATCTATTATTTTGTCCAGGTTAGGCAAGACGGTATTTGTTTATTAATTATGTTTTGTTAATACTACATTCGTAATTTCCTCCCAACATTGGTGAAATGACATTGAACATCGATATCTAAATTGGATTGCACTGGAAAAGTAACTGTATGTGGATTGAGTACTACCATCCCGTTGATACAAAGGCATTTCAGTCGTGTTGTGCTTCTATTAGTTCTCAAAGGTGAGACTACATAGTATATGTTTGGCCGAAGTGACCGCGTTTGATACTGCATTGCCGTTTCTCTTCTCGCTTTCGGATTCCTGAAATTGCTACCTCTGTTGGATTCTACTGTGGTGCTAGAGTTAATTTCACAATCGACTGACGTTACTACAAATCGTCAACATGCCGCCGGCATCGTCCTCTAGCTCGAGTAAAAAGGGCTCATCATTGAAGACGCTATTAACCAAGCTCAAGCAACAGCATACTGCCTTCAATAATATTTCAAAGTTTGTTGAGGACTTCCCTGAGGGTATCACCGATAGTCAGGTTACTGTGCGTTTGGAACGGTTGGATGATTTCTGGGAGAAAATCAGCGAATCCAAATACGAGGTCGAAGCCCATGATAGCGATGTGTATTTAAAAAGGCTCACGGGCTTTGAAAAGTGAAAATGAATCAATGTATTCGGGGCTTTGATAGAGTACTACTGATTGATTTTCATGAAGATTTTTCCCACGGTGTGAGAAAAAACTGCTTTTTTCGTCTTCCGAGATGGCCGCTTTTCCAAGCGTCGAGGCCACCAGGCTAAATATTGCTTGTCTAAATTCACATGTGGGAAATGAAAGGCGAGACATCACACCATGCAACGCTTCAATGTTGAAACCGACGGCAAACCACAACACCCTCAAAACACAATTTATTATTCGTTAATAATTTCCATGCATCAATTAGTTATCGAGTTATCAGTGATTGGAAAATGATCAATTTTACAAACTTCAAAATTACAACTTAACGTAAAGAAATGTAACACAATAACCTTCAGCACAAAAACTTCAAATATTCCCATAGACATATACTTAGGAAACTAACTAGTAGAAAAATGCAAAATTGTACGAGATTTAGGCGTAATCTTAGACTCCAAGCTCACATTTGTGGAACTTTACAATACAATAATAAATAAAGGAAATAGTATGCTGGGCTTTATTAAGCGCTTCAGCTATAATTTTGAATACCCCTACACAACTAAATCATTATACAATACATATGTCAACCCAATTTTGGAATTTTGCAGCGTAATATGGAACCCATACACTGTCCTGTACGAAGAACGCATCGAATCAGTCAAAAAACGATTTCTTCTTCACGCACTTCGTAAACTAAGCTGGACGACATTTCCTCTTCCATCGTATAAAGCACGTTGCATGCTCATTAACATACAAACACGCAAAGAACGCCGCGAATTTGCCATGCTTTGCTTTATCGACGACATTGTTTCTCAACGTGTACAATCCGCATCATTACTTTCGTAAATAAAATTTTATGTACCTAGTAGTCAACAAAGAATGAAATGAAATGAATGAAAAATAATGAAAAATATGCAATAATTGACCATTCCATGTTCAAAATACAAATTAAATTTGAACTTAATCGTAGAAATAATGTACACTCAAGTTTTTTTTACGCGGTTTTTTTTGCGCGGTATTTTTTTACGCGGTTTTTTTTACGCGGATTTTGAAATTTACGCGGTTTTCATTTACGCGGATTTTGAAATTTACGCGGTTTTCATTTACGCGGTTTTTGAAATTTACGCGGTTTTCATTTACGCAGTTTTTGAAATTTACGCGGTTTTCATTTACGCGGATTTTGAAATTTACGCGGTATCCATCAATGAGGTTCCCTTTATCGCGGATTCTTAAATTTAAGTGGTTTTCATTTACGCGGATTTTGAAATTTACGCGGTTTTCATTTACGCGGATTTTGAAATTTACGCGGCTTTCATTTACGCGGATTCTGAAATTTACGCGGTTTTCATTTACGCGGATTTTGAAATTTACGCGGTTTTCATTTACGCGGATTTTGAAATTTACGCGGTTTTCATTTACGCGGTTTTCATTTACGCGACTCGTATCCCCCGCGTAAAAAAAAACCTGAGTGTATAGTATATAAGCAAATATTGTAATACCATTCTATGTAGTCTACATATGCTTGACGGAAATAAAATGAAAATAAAGAAATCTCATCTACTATATCAGAGATTTGCTCGACACAGCAAGGGCAAGACCTTTTTTTTATCTTAAATACGTTTATTTAGGCCCAAATGCTTTAGCTTAACGAGGCCGATAATTCATTTTTTTAATTACATGTCACATGTTAGTGGGGAAGGAAAAGCCGTATTTAGGGGCGGCTTGCTCCCATCTTATGTAAGTAAAGGAAAAAGGTAAGAAGTGGGATACATATTGCGTAATTGACTTCGTTGTTAACTGATTGATCATTGTGGCGGATATGCACACTTTGTTGTAGTGTTGTAGTTTCCAGCCTGTAATCGCAGGGGCGAGGGGAGGGTCGATATTTCGGATAATTATTGGCACTCTGATGCTGTCATCATGTTCTCTATATCATCTGCATGTGAGGTATGTCATGATGTTCTGGTTAGACGGTTATCAAGAAGGGTATGCACCGAAGACTCGTGAAGCAATGCCATATTGTAGATACAGGGATAGGTTGGTGAGATTCTACTGTGAATGAGAGAGGGGAAAATGTATTAAACTTAGACATCAATAGTTTTCAAAAAGATATAGATAAGAAAAATATAAGAGTGGTCACGGCTTGCCAGGACGTCCCGGACTGACACATAGGGTGATCTACCTCGGGCCCGAAGGGTATTTATTAGTTGGGATCTGGCAACACAGTACTCTGCGCACAGCCAAACAACATGCTCGATGTCGTGATAGCCGTTCTCACAAACACAATCATTACTTTCAGCAAGCCCTATACGACGGAGATGCGGAGATTTTTCAGATAAAGCACTCAGATATTCCCGTATTTTCCCCAGGAAATGCGGTGAGTGCTTTCCAGGCTTCGCTGCACGGATGGCCTCAATGGAGCTGAGACTATCCGAAACGATGAAGTAATGGTCTGAGGGCAGGGTGTCAATGATCCCGAGAGTATACTGAATGGCAGCTAATTCTGCGACGTAAATTGAAGCAGGATCATTGAGTTTGAATGAGGCAGCAAGATTTTCGTTGAAGATACCGAAGCCTATGGACCCGTCGAGAATTGATCCGTCAGTATAGAACATTTTGGCGCAGTCGACTTGATGGTATTTGTTATAGGAAATACTTGGGACCACTTGTGGGCGTATATGATCCGGAATTCCACAAATCTCTTCCTTCATGGAAGTATCGAAAAATACAGTTGGATCAGAAGTATCTAAGAGATGAGCACGGTTGACGTTATACGTAGATGAATTGATGTTCTGTGCCATGTAATCGAAGTACAAGGACATGAATCGGGTCTGAGAATTAAGCTCGACAAGCCTTTCGCAATTTGCAATCACCAATGGGTTCAGAATATCGCATCGAATGAGCAATCTATATGAGAGGTCCCAAAATCGATTTTTCAGCGGAAGAACGCCCGCCAGCACTTCGAGACTTATCGTATGGGTCGAGTGCATGCAACCCAAGGCAATACGCAAGCAACGATACTGGATTCGCTCCAGTTTGATGAAGTGTATGTTCGCAGCGGAGCGAAAGCAGAAACATCCGTACTCCAACACTGATAATATCGTTGTTTGGTACAGCCTGATTAGGTCTCCTGGATGGGCACCCCACCATGTTCCAGTTATTGTACGGAAAAAGTTGATCCTTTGTTGGCACTTCTGTTTCAGATACCTAATGTGACATCTCCAGGTACCTTTAGAGTCGAACCATACCCCGAGATATTTGAATGTTGAAGCCTGAGCAATAGTTTGACCCATTAATTGAAGCTGTAGTAGCGCTGGTTCACGCTTTCTAGAAAATACGACTAGCTCAGTTTTCTCCGTGGAGAACTCGATACCCAGCTGTAGAGCCCAAGCAGACAAATTGTCCAAGGTATTTTGCAGTGGTCCTTGCAAGTCGACGGCTTTAGGACCTGTAATAGAGACCACACCGTCATCTGCAAGCTGCATTAGCGTGCAGGAATTGACAAGACATTCGTCAATGTCATTCACGTAAAAATTGTAGAGGAGAGGGCTTAGACATAAGCCCTGGGGAAGGCCCATTTAGCTAAATCGTGATGTCGATAAATCGCCATGCGAGAAATGCATTTGTTTTTCAGACAACAGGTTAAGCAAAAAGTTGTTTAAAATTGGCGAAAGACCATGCTGGTGCAACTTCTCATAAAGAATGTTGATCGAAACTGAATCGAAAGCCCCCTTAATGTCCAAGAATACTGATGCCATCTGCTCTTTGTCAGCATATGCCATTTGAACTTCTGTTGAGAGCAACGCAAGGCAATCGTTCGTCCCTTTGCCTTTGCGGAAGCCAAATTGTGTGATAAGAGAGCAAGTGAGAACTCCACCATCGTAAACGGTGTTTCGTTCGCGGTATTGTAAGGCGACGCGGCGCGGTAGATTTTCTGTGCCGGGGCGGAATCCGGACAAACCTTCTTGGCGAAATCGAATATCCAACGGTTTGAATATTCCACGCTCTCGTTAGTACTGTTTCGGTTTTGCATACGTCGGGCCGTGCCCCAAAGAGTGCTCATTGATGTTTCTCTTGTTAACCCGTCGACAAACCGGCGCCAGTAACTGCGTTTCTTAGCTTTCATTAAATTTTTCATTCGCTTTTCTAATATCGCGTACACTCGATAACTAGCAACTAACCCATCCTTCCGGAAGGTTTTATACGCGGCAGCTTTCTCCCCGTACACGTCTGAGCACTCTTTGTCCCACCACGGGTTGGGAGAACGTTTTTGGGTGTTCACGTCGGGTACTCGTTTCGTCTGAGTTTGAATCGCGGTATCGATAATCGAGTTGGACAAAAACTTATATTCTTCCTCCGGGAGAAGTACCTGTGTTGAATCGATAGTTTTGGATATCTCAGCAGCGTAGCTCTTCCAATCAATATTTCGTGTGAGGTCATAGGGAACATTGATTGGTGCCGATGGTCTTGAAACAGTGGTGATTGCAATTACAATTGGTAGGTGGTCACTACTGTGGGGATCAGATCCACTTGCAATCTAACCGTAGTGATGTCGAGCATAAAGATATGTCCAGTGCACTTGCTTGTGCAGGTGGTCTAGGAATCCGTGTCATTTCCCCTGTGTTCAGAATGTGTCATATTGAAGTTGTCACAAAGGTCTTGAATTGTCGAAGATCGATTACCGTCGTATAGACAGGCCCACCCCGTACCGTGAGAGTTAAAGTCTCCAAGAAGCAGGCGGGGCGAGGGAAGGTGTTCAATCACGTTGGAGAATCTTCGATATCCCATCATGGCCCTAGGAGGAATGTAAATAGAAGCAATGCAAAGATCTTTGCCTTTGATTGTTGTTTGACAAGCGACAACTTCAATGCCTGGCGTCGAAGGGAGGTTGATTCGATTGAAGGAGTAGCACTTTTCGATCCCTAAAAGTACCCCTCCATATGAGTCTTCTCGATCCAAGCGGATAATGTTAAAATCGTGGAAGTTGAGGTTTATATTAGAAGTTAGCCATGTTTCGCATAGGGAAAATGCATCACAATGATTGTAATTTAGCAAGTGTTTTAATGAATCAATTTTGGGGATAATACTTGTGCAGTTCCACTGTAAAACAGTGATCAGATCCTTGATTCCGTCTAATAAGTTAGCCATCGAAGGATACGATCGCTGTAAGGAGGGGCCATTGTTCAGTCAACTGTTTTAAAAATGTTCTTACTGTTGGTAGAATAGAAACCAGCAAGCTTTTCAGAGGATCGGTAATGTTGAAAGTTGTGAATATCCAGTCCACAATGTCAGAAAATTTAAGGAATCCCGTTTTAGGTTGAGTTTCTGACTGTAAAATTGGAGCACTTGGGATTTTTGGTGCCCCGGGGAGTGCTGGGAACTCCTGGTTGTATCTCAATTTCCCAAAACCAGGAGGTATTATCTTCGGATTTGTACCAGCACTTCCAGTTGATGAATTATTTTTATTTTGTACCCTTGTTTGGGACAACCTAGGACCCTTACGAGGAAGTTCAGGTGAGTTTTGATTAGGTCTTTTCCTAGAGTTTCCAAGCGGAGCCAAAGAATGCCCCTCGCAAGGGTCGTTAGAGGCGTTATCGTCAGTTGGCAAGAGAGCGAATGGGTTTTCGGAGATAAGTGGAACAGCTCTTTTAAGCATTTCTGCGTAAGAGCGTCTGGAGCGATCTTTGGCGGATCGCTTCAGTTTATCCGCGCGAAGTTTGTACGTTGGGCATGTCAAAAGTGCATGTGGATTCTCCGCACAGTAAATACACTTCTCAGTGGGCCTACTGCAAGTATCATCCGCATGGCGTTCCCCACATTTACCGCACCGTTGCTTGTTGCTACAGTAGGTGGCCGTGCGACCTAGCTGCTTGCAATTGGAACAATTCATGACCCGCGGTACAAACAGGCGTACAGGTAGACGAGCTCCTCCCACTTCAACGTAGCTTGGAAGTGCAGATCCGGCGAAGGTTACGCGGAACGAGTCTGATGGATAGTAATTCCCATCTTCGATGGACTTTGAGTGCAATTGCTTGCACTCCAAAATCTTAACTGATTGAAGGTTAGGGTCCTTAAAGCGGCCAGCCCCATCATTCATCAGATCATCGACAGTTAGACCCGCATCACTTACCACACCGTCGATCTCCACATCACGAGAAGGGATGTAGACGCGATACTCCAGCGTAAAGAGGCTATTGCTAACGATATCATTGGTCTGTTTCAAGTCAGTAACGACTACGCGCAGTTTATCTGACTGAACCTTTTTAATCTCGGTTACGGCCGAGTAACGTTTTGTCAGCTCCCGTGCAACAGTTATGCTGTTTAACGGTTTATTTTTGGGCCGAAAGTATACAACCCAAGGACCAGCGGATCCATCCTGTTAAACCTTGACTCGGGGGAGGGCTGTGAGACATTGGGGGAAAGTGGGGGAAGTGGATCGACCATAACATTATCTGTCTCCGAATCAGATATACGTTCCTCTTCCCCATAAGATTCGTATTCGGGGGGTGATCCTTCTGTTTGTTCCATTTTGTTGCGGGAGCAACACGCTCGACCGCACTGTTTAACTTAAATCAAAATAAAAAATCAAAAGCAATAAAAAGAAAAAAAATCGATAAGAAAAGTAAAAACGCTTTTAATCCACCTAACAGTGTGATGAGACATTTCTTATAACTTTCATCACTCTCTTCGGATATTATATCGTTTGAGAACATTTAGAACTTGATGCTTTGCGATGTTTTTGAATACACATACTACATGGGATAGTGGCAGGACTCAGAGAATCGCTCAAATCAGCATAGGACAACATCAGTGCTAGAAATCTCAAACCAAATCTATGGGAAAGCGAAAAAATGACCCATAAAATAGACATACAAACGAATTATTGTTACTGCTCTGTTAATAAAATATCTAAATTGTGGTGGGAAAACTGAATTTTCCTAAAGGGGTTATATATTGTACTGAGCCAAAAAAATCGAAATTTTTTTTGAATCGATTTGAAGCTTATACTTTACTCAAATTTCCAACGCGACTGAGAACTAAGAAATCAACGCTTTTTCTTGAAAAGGGCGATACTAGCAGTAATACCATTCAAAGAAAATCAACAGTGAATATTTCCAGACTCGGTTTTATTTCCTATTTAAGAACTATTGTGTTTTTTGCATCCTAGATTGCATGATTCAGTGATCGAAACCCAAAACTTCATAAAGTATTTGAAATTATTAAATTAAAATTTATTTTTGCTATATAAATCGACAAAATGATAGTATCGCCCCTTTGGCCCACCTATCAACATTGAAGTATCGCCCTTACGTTTTTTACAATAACTACCGTCTTACACCACCGATTTCGTCCGGGTTTTTTCAATAGCGATCATTGTTACTATTTACAGCTGGTATCAGCTTGATAATCCTAAAACAATACGAAGAAAAAAAAACAGTTTCGCCCTGTTTGTTTGCATGGAGCGTGGAGGGTAAAACTTTGAATAAACAAACAAAAATACAGTTTCGCCCGTTGTATTTTTTGCTGTAGTTTAAGAAAGCAATACGTAGAATCCAAATTTTTAGGTTAATTTGTTGCGTTTCAAAACCCTCATTCGCATGTATGAAAAAGCCTTATGTTTACATTTGTACGTATCGCCCTTTTCACATAAAAGCGTTGAAATGAAATTGCAGCTCCTGATATCACGCTAACTCTGAAGTGCATGCGTGCATAGTTCCAAATTTTACTTCGACATCGACTTTTTCTAAAGGTGACTTCCCAGTAGTATCCTTGATTTGAATTATTATCGCTAATCCTAATGCCAAAGAACAAATGAAAACCTCTCGAAAACGAATTGTTTGGGAAAATCATTACTGAATTTTTCATTTTCACGAATCTTTTCGATAACCTTCCGTCACTTGCGTTAATGCACTGGGTGCACAGTGCTCTGAAAATCTAGCGAAATCGTCTTAGGGCACCAGCGGGTCTAATTCAAAGCTATCTGCGCGGCGAGTTAAATCTGTAAAGAATACTAAAAATTAATTTCTATTCCATAATTTTCAGTTCAGCAATTCGAGAGATCGTGCTCACCGCAAGCCATGAAAAATAGACTACGTTGTGAAGCGATGGTCACTATTTATTAAAAAATCACGGTTAAATAAAAAATTAAACTATTAAAAAAAATTCAAATAGTTTATAATTTTCACAAACTTATTAGGAAAAATTGTTTAATAAGCTTTCGTAATATTGTGTAGGAAAAAGCTGAAAATTTCAGTATTTTCTCTATCTGCAACATATAAACCCTTAAGTATACCAATTAATTGGAATAGGTTCGAGAAATTTTGGAAGAAGTCTATAAAATAACCCCTTGAAAACTACCTAAAAATTGTTGTAGTTCGATGCAATAAAAAAATCTCCAAAAATGAAATGTACCTATTAATGTGAAACACAGTGAATTATACATACAATAAAGACCCAATTTTATCAGTCTCATGGCGTATTTTAGGCTGACAAAATGGGGACATTCACTAAATCGGGCAATTTTTTTTCTTTTTAATAAACTGAAGCTGTTAAAATATTCTTCCTGTCCCTTGATGTAGTCTGATAACTATTTCTGATTATGATGAACTTTTTATATTTGCATATTTCCATCTTCATGATAAGGAAAACAAGAAAGGATTTACTCGAATTCAGTCTTGTTTGTCTGCCCATCAAACATATGTTCATATTTGGCTGATAAAATCGGGGTTTCAATGTATTATAATAGATATTCAGCATTGGAAAAAGTTTCTTGTGAACGAGTGTAGAACGTCTTTGTTTCTACTTACTTGAAATCAGCGGCGTAGCCAGAAATTCGGTTTGGTGGGGGTTTGGTGAAAATCGATCTTACTGTCCAAACGGCATAATTCCGAAATCGTAATTTTTGAAGTTTTAAAATTATGCAGAATTATTTTTTCAGAAAATAGTAACAGAGTTCGTGTCTTTAGCGAATTTGTTGAGACTTTATTGTAGTCATGAATATTAACCTGAGAAAATTCACCATAAATACTTCTTGGACGATATACCGTCAAAATTATTTTATCAAATGATGCGTTCAATATTCAATACAATGGTGGAAATGAATATTACATGTTCAGTACGATTTGCACATACATACAATGGATCGACAGCCACGATCTTGAAATACTATGTGATACTGAAACATCACTTGAAACCAGCGGCGGATCATGGAAAAAGATCCGGGAGGTCCAGGTCCTGCCGAAAATTTTGAACTTGTTAAGAAATTTTAAACTAGTTTTAATTTTAAAGTAGCAACCCCTCACTGCATACTCCCTCCGGGCCGGTATGATTGTGGATTTTTAGAGTGATTGCATAACCTTTCTATATGAGAAAGGCAGAAATGTACCAAAGTCCAAAGAAGTCAATTTTTGTCAAACATCTTAATGTTTCATGCATTTCAAAGTCATTTGGCATCAAAAATACAAATTTGATTTTGAAAATTTTTCATTTCAGTTTATATGGGAATTTGCTGTGTGATTGCACTCTTCTAAAATTCAATAGCAGCCGATGGGAAGGTTATACCTTTCATTTGAGACTAGCTTTGTGCAAATCGGTCTAGCTATCTCTGAGAAACAGAGGTCACATTTTTTTTCCACATACACATACATACACACACAGATATTTCCCGATCTCGACGAACTCAGTCGATCATATGACACTCGGCTCTCCGGGTCAGGATTAGATTGACGAATTTTAGAGTGGATGAGGAAGGCAAAAACATTTTTAGCAAATGTTGAAAGTTATGCATTTTTTGGTGAGCAGTTCTATGTTTCATAGACATTAAATCAATTTTAACTTCGCTTCCTATTAAATAAAGACCCTTATTACAGTACATTTCTACAAAAACGAGCTCAATTTGAAAATAAATCTGAGGATTATGATTGATTACAGAACGCTGGAATTTTCTATTGGAATGTTTTCAGGCAGGAATTTGATATTGATGCTATTAGACAACTGTGAAATCACGACCAATAGATCAGTTACATTTCATGACCCCATTCCGACAATTTATCAAAAGTCCTCATGACGTTTACAACAACAGGTTATCAATCTACGGATCAGATAGTTGTTATTGTAGTATTGAATTAAATCAGTCTGCATCAATAAATTTTCAACTTCAATCCAATAATTTTTTTTGTGGTGGGGGAGGGTTGTATGGTGTTAAACCCTAAAACCTTCTCTTGGCTACGCCGTTGCTTGGAGTTATTTATTTCGCTTTTCATTTTCCGATATGTTTCAGATCGATCCGATGGTTATAAGTTAGAAAAATTGCAGTCAGAAGGTTCGCACAAATGAACATTTTTGTACTGATAAGTTATCAAGTTCCTTCCAGACAACTTGGAAGTGTTCGGTGATTATTTCTAGTGGTTGTAGATAGTAAAATGAAATACAAAATTCGTTTCTTCGAAATAATGTTTAGCTTATTTCAATGGATTATTACTATATTGAACAACATATAGGCGACAAAGAGTAATCAACAAACAACAAGCCATAACTTTTAAAGTATTCAAAATAGATATTTGAAATCTTCAGTAAAGTTATTCGCAAAAGTAAGAGCTACAAATTGGCTGAAGGCATCATTTCGATATAATCACTTCCAAGAAAATTTGTGAAAATATCTCACTTATAAGGGGATTAATCAGCAAAAGCATAATACCAAAAGAAAGGGCATATTACCTCCAGTAAATTCTCCGAAGATACTATTGACCTAAAATAAGCCGTTTTGGCGTTAATAATAGATTACATGTTTTTGGTCATATTTCTGGCAATGGGAAATGATAAAAATCTTTCGTCCGCATTTAATGATAAATATCTCTTTTGATAATAGTCCGATTTCAACAATCTATGGCTTGTTCGAAAGGTATTCGCTAAAGCTGTCTAAAAACATATAAATTGTTAATCTGTATAGTCAATTTCGGCAGATAATTTAAAAAAACTGCAAAAAACGCCATTTTTACGCATTCAAATATTCATATCTTGAAAACTAAACATCAGAATCAAAAACAAATTAATAGCGTTCATACTGTTTTTTAGTTCTTTCATTTAAAATTGGTTTGGATAAGATCGGTTCAGCCATTACTGAGAAACACGAATGAGAATTTGTCCGTTACATACACACACACAGACACACACACACAGACATTGTCCCAAATCGTCGAGCTGAGTCGATTGGTATATAAGACTCGGCCCTCCGGGCCTCGGAAAAAATCTTGAAAGTTTGAGCGAATTCTATACATTTCTTTTATAAGAAATGTAAAAACGAAACACTTTACCAGTTGGTTCCTGACGAGCTGGTAGGTGAATTGATCCTTCGATTGTTTTATCCGTCACCCGCGTGACCTTCACACTGTAGAGAGCTGATATAGCTCGTCTAAACAAAGTCGTCTTTCAGGCAAGAAAACTGTTTAGTAACGCACTTCACTGCACTACCTTCACCGATATCGCAGGCAATAATTATCACTCGCGGGACTGTTTATTAAGACCTATTCATACTCTGACATATTTTAGTTTTTTTAGCCGTTCATTCTTCTGCTTGGAACTACACATTGGCTTAGGGACTCCGATTACGATCTGATGAGAGTAAATTCAGATTAATTTGCAGAATAATCTAATTTCTGTAAATACTGAAAAATATGTAGTACCAATACCATCATTTCATCATGTTCATAGAAAAGGCCTTATCCAGTACACCTGGCGATGAGTTTAACCTTTTCTCGTATCACTACAACAAACTGTCTTAACAAAGAGATGTTTTTATATTCTTCTGGATAGTGAGAGCAAATTCTATTGCATAAAAATAAAAATTGTATATTTATAGAAGGCCATTTAATAGATATGAGGAATATAACTAGCTTTTTAACAGTTCCATTATCATCAAGTCCTGTACATTCTGGGATCCATGTCTACGTTGCTAATTTTCCAAATTCTATCTTTCATTTCCAGACGCAATCAAAAGGGCCGACAATATCATCCGGCGTTCGTGCGGCAGCTGCGACCCTCAACGTTCCATTGGAACGACTCGAAATGTCTAACAACAATATAAATTCTCCGATGCAATTATCACCTGTTGAAAAATCACATCAGTTTTCACAAATGGATTTTGAAAATATGCATGTCGATAACCAACCTCAACAAGACATTCCGCATTTACCAAACAATCAACACAGCTTTGGGCATCACAACAACTCGGTCGGGAATACTTACACCCAAAGTAATACCATAATACAGCACGATGAATCATCGCCAACTCAAGCTTCACTCACAAAACATTCATTGCTTCAATTCGCAATGCAACATTTCAGGAATGAGTAAGTTTTCTTCAAAACTCGTTTACGTGTGTCTAATAGAAAACCAACTCGAGAGTTTTAACAAATTAAGCGATGTAGTGAACATAAAGTTTTGCAATCGTATTATTGTGTTCACTTTACAGAAAATTTTAAGAGGAAATAATGGTATTTTTATTCATTTGATAAATGTTTATCATATTTACTTCTAACGTCGGATCCGGAATATTTGAAAATGATGTATTTTTTTTTTGTTTTTGAATCATTTCAGCGGCGATGAGCTCAAAACAGGCAGAAATGACAATCGCTCGATTCCACGAAATCCACATGCTGATCTAGTGAAGTGGCAAGGACATCCTCTTCGAGTACCGCTACTTCGATTACCGCCGGATCTGACTCCATTGGCTCTAGAATGTTTTAACTGTATCCTTCGGTACTGTGGAGATCTCGTTTCTGATCCCGAACTAACAGAAGTTAAATGTGTCTACACAGTCCTTATGGTAAAGTTAATTTTTTAGTTTTTTCATATAAGAGCAATATTTTGTTTAGATATATCTCTGGGGTTAAAACGCATGATTCTACGTAATACATTATTACTTCATTTAATTCTACATAGCCTGTAACGTGCTAAATCCTAGTAACAATTGAGGTTTATATAATATGATAGTTTTTTTGCCAATCAAAAAACTAGCATTGGGTAGCAGTTATTTTTGCGATGTTGGAGTTTTGTCCATCGCCGGTCAAACAAAATTTGATCGAAAGTGAATCATTTCAACGCGTGCTCAAAGCGATTGAAGTTTTATATGGGAAATACGTTTTTCATACGACTTAATCAAAATTCATAAATTTTTTCGAAGAGGTACAAAAAATTTGAAATTTGGTACAGTTCGAGCAGACTAGGATAAAGTTTGAACGTAAATTTGACAGCAGCATGCAAGGTCATGTAATAGTGTTGGTAGCATGTCGGTCATCCGATGCAAAAAAGATGGGTGGGTAATGTCAGAGACATAACCGGAGTGAAGTAGAATACACTTTAGACCGGTAAATTCTGCTCTGGAATAAGCAATTTCTATGCGTTTTTGTCGTCTTTTGCACATTCATAGTTTATTTAAAGTATTTTTGGAATTATCAAGTTGACAATTTGCAACATTCTTTGAAAATATTGTTGAACTTTTATGAATGAAGGCACGCAAACGAGCGTTTAACCGTCGTCCTACTACCAGCATCAGAGAAGTAGCAGATCAGCATTTTTCGCTACATGGCCTGTACCAAACAGACCGGTCATAAGTCCACCGGAGGAAAGGCTCCCCGCAAGCAGTTGGCAACAGCCCCCTGGCAACCCTATACTATCATATGGAGTTTGACAGCGACCGACATATATGGGGCGTTATAGCTATAAAGCCCCAAACAAAGAATTATGTTCGGCACTATGCTCGATATTCAAGCATTCCACACGACGTTTTGCATCTTGTGGGATGATTTAATATCATATCATTCAGAAAATCGACATTTTGTAACTAAATACAGCTTCTAATCATTCGGTTCAAAATCAATGTTTTGCTTTCATGGCAGTGATGCTGGCTGTACAGAGACGTCGTCCTTGACAGGGAGCTGATTGGCAACGAAGGCCGTGTAAAAGTGCCCAGTCACGGTTGGCGTTAAGAAGCCTCATCGCTACCGAACAGAAACTGTCGCCCTGCGAAAAATTCACAGCTATCAGATATCGAGCGGGCCTAAATTGTGACCCAAAATAAACCACAAACCAACAAGTTGTTTTCAGAACCAGCCAATTATAAAGTATTATTATTATACATGAAATCTTGATGATGCTGTGCGGTGGGGGCACTAATTTTGATTATAATGGAAAATTTAGGTTTGCGCGTTTTTTCCAAAAATCGAATTGTATGGACCAACCACTGCTTTCACAAAATCTGTTATTTTCAGTAATTGGACATTCTACACAACTAGTCACAACTATTTCCAATCAGCGCAAAAATCGAAGGTTTTCATTCAGTACAATAGCAGATTTTCATTTTTAGAAAAACAGGCAACATTCTGGCCGAAATTTTTGAAACGGAGCACCTATATCGAAACGTTAGAAAACGTTCGATTTTTGTAAATTGAATCATTACACTAACCTGTCTACAAATCACAAATAACTTTTGATTTTGTGCCATTCTACGTGAAAGCGACGGTATTGTTCACAAGTGGCTCACTTACCATCCAACGCTCTTGGCAAGCCACTTTCGGATGCTTGTAATAACAAAACTTCAATTCGATTCTTTGTCGATAAATTGATGGCCCTGAAAAGGGCCTTTTGTTTGGACAGTGTTCGGAATTTACTTGGAGCTGTGTATATGGTAACAGTTTTGGTGCCATGGAAGACGGCGTGCTTGGCCAACTCTTCTAACAGCAGCAAACGGACGGCGGTTTGAATTTTGCGGGAGATGCTGCAAACGAACTGCTGCATGCTGATGCTGGAAACGAACTGAGCGTGAGCAACAGCATGCTGAGTTTTTATACCTGACTACAGCACAATGTAAGCTCGTCCTTTTTTGTGTTGTCCCCAATATGTGTTCTTCGTAGCTCCACCCTTTCGTTGGTCGACCACATATTTTTGATAAAGAACAAAATTGAAATTGTGTTTCCAATACGGAGGTTATCGAACACTCAGGGTAAAAAAAGTAATGTAATACGACACCTTGGTAAAATGTTTGAGAATTGAAACCTTTTTTGAATGCGCCTAGTAAACACGAAACTGTAAACAAACACACAAATGATAACTTTATTTTGTGTCATTCTACGTGAAATCTACGATATTGTTCACAAGTAGCTCACTTGCCATCGAACGCTCTTGGCAAGCTACTTTCGGATGCTTGTAATAACAAAATTTCAATTCGATTCTTTGTGGATAAATGGCCCGTACCAAACATACCGCTCGTAAGTCCACCGGAGGAAAGCCTCCCCGCAAGCAGTAAGCAACGAAGGCCGTGTAAAAGTGCCCCAGTCACGGTTGGCGTTAGGAAGCCTCATCACTACTGAACAGAAACTGTCGCCCTGCGAGAAATTCACAGCTATCAGCAATCGAGCAGGCCTAAATTGTGACCCCAAAATAAACCACAAACCAATAAGTTCTTTTCAGGACCAGCCAATTATATTCCAGTAAGATATAAATGAAATTTTCGTTTTCCATTGCCTTACAACCTCTTTCCTCCCGGCTTGAATTACTATCAATCTTGATGATGCTGTGCGGCGGGGCACAGGCAGTTTCCATTATAGTGGAAAATTTAGGTTTGCGCGTTTTTCCCAAAAGTTTTTTAACTGTGCTGTTTTCAAGGAAGTTAGTTGAATTCAAAATAAAATAGTTTACTTCTATTGTCAGAGGTGGACCTTCCAACGAAAACTAGTCTGGCTCGCTTGGAATCGAATTGTACGGACCAACCACTGCTTTCACAAAATCCGTTATTTTCAGTAATTGTACATTCTACAGAAATAGTCACAACTATTTCCAATCAGCGCAAAAAATCGAAGGTTTTCATTCAATACAACAGCAGATTTTCACGTTTGAAAAAACAGGCAGCATTCTGGCCGAAAATTTTGAAACGAAGCACCTATATCGAAACGTTAGAAAACGTTCGATTTTTGTAAATTGAATCATTACACTAACCTGTCTACAAATAACTTTTGATTTTGTGCCATTCTACGTGAAAGCGACGGTATTGTTTACAAGTGGCTCACTTACCATCCAACGCTCTTGACAAGCCACTTTCTGATGCTTGTAATAACAAAATTTCAATTTCATTCTTTGTCGATAAATTGATGGCCCTGAAAAGGGCTTTTTGTTTGGGCAGTGTTCGGAATTTACTTGGAGCTGGTGTATATGGTAACAGTTTTGGTGCCATGGAAGACGGCGTGCTTGGCCAACTCTTCTAACAGCAGCAAACGGACGGCGGTTTGAATTTTGCGGGAGATGCTGCAAACGAACTGCTGCATGCTGATGCTGGAAACGAACTGAGCGTGAGCAACAGCATGCTGAGTTTTTATACCTGACTACAGCACAATGTAAGCTCGTCCTTTTTTGTGTTGTCCTCAATATGTGTTCTTCGTAGCTCCACCCTTTCGTTGGTCGACCACATATTTTTGATAAAGAACAAATATGAAATTGTGTTTCCAATACGGAGATTATCGAACACTCAGGGTAAAGAGAGTAATGTAATACGGCACTTTGGTAAAATGTTTGAGAATTGAAACCTTTTTTGAATGCGCCTAGTAAAAATGTTTGTTAAAAATGTTAAAAAAGTTTCTTTCTGACCATATTTGCAATTTGCGTACTGAAATAAATCATAATTTAGGGTTTAACCCAAATTGCTCTCCAGGGAGAAACAGTCCATGAAACAGAAAATGCAAACTTATTCTTTGAAATGATTCTGGTGGCCCTGAAAAGGGCCTTTTTTATAATGATACAAGTGAATTCTACCTTTTCAACTTCCAAATCCATACAAAGTGCGTCCCTGCCGCTTCAGAGTATAGACGACATTCATTGCGGTTTTGCGCGTGGCGTGTTCAGTGTAGGTCACGGCATCTCGGGTGACATTTTCCTGCACACCCTCAGCATTCGTAGATTAAATCGGAGATGCATTTTACACCACCACGACGAGCCAGACGCCGAATGGCAGATTTGGTGATTCCCTGGATTTTATCACGAAGAACCTTGCGATGACGCTTGGTACGGGAACGCAAACATGATACCGCTCATTGGACGAGCATGTTGCTCGTGTGGTAAGCGAGCACCCACTGATACAAAACAAGCTCGCGTGACCTGTATATAAAACATTCCCGTATGTAATGAAACGCTTACATGCTCCTTTTTGACGACTCTGCGTGGGATATGCTGGCAAATTGCGCATTTTCCTCGCTGTTTTCGAAGGATTTTCTGAAAATCCTTGTTTTGGGTTATTCATAGTAGTCGCAGTAATTCTGAAATTTAATACGAAATACGTGCACAAATTTCCGATCAGATAGTGCAAAAATATTGCGATTTCGTAGAACGGAAGATATTCGCATTTCAAATCTGGGAAAATTTCTCAACTGAAATTTTTGAAACGGCACCCCATATTGAAACGTTAGAAGTATTCTACTTCAAAAGAATCGATGCCAACGCCCAGTAAAGTTCAGCCGGAAATGAACTGGAATTCTGGCTGGTTCCAGTTCGTGTTCCGGCTTCAGTGATACAACCGATTCGAACTAGAATCGGTTGTGCCACAGGGGTCGAAATACGAACTGGAACCAGCCAGAATTCCGGTTCATTTACGGCTGAGCTTAACTGGGCGACTTTTTAACTTTTTTCTGCTTCTCCACCAGTTCGAACAGAGAGAAAGAGAACGTGTGAGGGAACTAAAGCAGGTAAAATTATTCCTCTGTTGGTGTGGCAACATGTCTGGCCACCCAGAAAGAAACAGTCACTTTTGATCAGGCATGGCAAAAGCACCGTGCTGCACGGTGGGCACTTCTACCAATAAACACGCCACCAAGAGGATTGAAGTTGGCACGCCGTACCGGTGCTCAACAGCAGACACCGGTCGCCGATACCAAGGCACCGGTGTCGGTGCCAGCGCATGATATTTAACCACCGTGCTCGTTGCTTCGGCAAAGCACCGACCCGAGTGTTTCTGACTTCGGTAGGCACCGTAACCGAGGTGCATCTCACATCGGCAGGCACCGCAACCTAGGTGTTTCTGATATCGGCAGGCACCGTACCGAGTGTTTTTAAATTCGTAAAACACGGCAGCTTATATTTCGGTAGCGATTATCGACGCGCTATTGCTGTCGCTTGGTAAGTGGCTCAAAGCAATTTGTGCGTTCATATGCATGAACGAGCTTGGTACTTTATGAAGAATCTGTAATGCATTATACAGTAAGGAAGGATTAAGTAGGTATGCATGTAGGAATTATAAATAGATGAATGAATGGATTCAAATTGGCGTTGGTACTGAAGTCGAATTGTACATCTTAGCCAACTCTTACATCAAACAACCTCAGTCCGAGTATTACGTTTGAAGACCATAACTGACCTTTATTCAGTATCAAAATTAAAAAGATTCTTCTGCACTTCGAAATTTAAATATCGTCCGGTCATTTGTATTCTTTAAAAATAAGAGAAAATTCTCTTCTAAAAACAAAAAAAAATTAATATTGAGACTAACTATTTAACGATTAATAGCGATTGGATTGTAACCTCCACATTTGTATTACTAAAAGTATCATTGAAAGACTAAAGTGTCAAAGTTTTCCGCTACTTAGTACTAAATAGCTCAGTTTGAAAATTTTATTCAGGTATGGAAATACATATGCGCCTAAATTGAATTGAAAAGCAAATAGGAATGCGTGATAGAAAAAAATTTTGATTTTAAATATTTTTATTCGGTCAACACCTTTCATATGTTTTGCATAATTTTAAGACTTTTGACTCCAAATTGTTAAAATTATAATTACCGTTGCTAAATTTACATTAACAGAAGTGTTGCAAGTTCCCAGTTTGACGGTTGTATTTTTCATTTGTCTCGAAATGCTCAAAATAATGTCCCGTCATTATAAAATTAATAAAAATATGATTTCTGAAAAAGTAGTATAAGTCAAGGTCGTTAAGTATCCTGTAAAGTATTCAGCTTTAGTCATAACTTCAAAAAGAAATTATGTTTCCAGAAATCAGTCTGGAAAGTGAATATGTTACTGATTGAGAAAACATTTTAGTTTTTAACTCTAGGTAGAAAGATCAATATTTTAAATCTGTGGAAATTCTCTTTAGTTTCAGCATAGGTAAAATCAAACATGAAATTGTAGTATTTTAGTAAAATTTCTAAAGTTGCAGCTTCAGCTACCATCAAATGACTTCATGAGTGCCGTGTATGAATTAAACAAAAACTTTAGGACCAATATTTTCAGTCTACCTTTCGGGCAAATGGTAGTGGGTCCAACTAGTTTGTATTGCAATTTTTAGATCTTGGTTTTTGTTCAATACAAATCATCCTATTTTGTCATTCTAATAAATTCAATCAAATGTACTGTTCATTTGTCAAAATTTACAGTAAAAGTAAAAAGAAACAGCTTATCATATGATAATACGCAAGCGAATAAAATCAACTCGCGTGGGAACATATCATTTACATACGCGTTTAAATTTCTATGACTTACACAAACCCAACACAAATTATACCGATGGTCTATTGACGAACCAAGCCAAATTCAAGTATCATTTCTTAAGAACGTTGTTAACATCTTATAGATGCAAAGTATGCACACAATTTTTTTTTGTTTTGCTGTGGAAAAAGGGAAATTTATTCCAAATAATAAACAGATCAGATTCGAATATCCGGGGATTTAAAAAATCTTACCCCGGGTAATCGAATCTAAAATAAAATATGTTGAATGTAAATGTGTCATTTTGGCTCTATTCAATTTGTAAAATTCTAAGGTGTGATTTGTCTTTTCAGTTGCTTTTCATTTATATAATATATTGTTAACGGGTTCATGATATATTTCAGTTTTGTATAGCTATTTGTGCATGAATTCTCAAACAAACTTAAGATGTATTTAATGCATTACAGGTCGCATTATCCGGGAAATCATTGGTCTGTTATTCAATTTTCTGGTGCAAGTCAATTAATTTTTCAACTACTAAAAAAATAAAGTAAATTAATGAGCTTTTCGTTTGTGTTGTGGTGTTACATGCTTTAGCTAACTTCTCGACGTTTAAGTGAGAGGAGTCTCTTCCTGTGCGTAGTGCTTACACAAAGCATAACTTCATTGACCAATATTGTACTGGATGGTCTGGTGGTCAATATGCTTTTAGTTTTCACAAACTTTCCAACTCATGTTTGCCATCTCCGACGGACTATAAAAAGTTATGTCGATGATAGATGCCCGACCGTATCAGCAAAAATCATCGCATATCCTTACATCGATCACTGTTTCCAGTACAGTTATACTCTCTATGACTGGTAAGTCTACACACCCACTATACTGTGCAAGAATTTAAATCTCTTTAGGCAGTCAAATAAAATTTTATGTATCTAAAATGCATGCAGAAATTAAATTTTGCCGATCAAATTGTAAAAACCCATTTGAAGCTGGCTTTTTTATACCTTAAAGCAGAATAGATATAAAAAGGACAAGGTATCGGTTCAATTATTAAAAATGCAGAATATAGCAAGACAAAAATCTAGTCTTCAGATGTCAAACTGCATCACTTCAGAATGTGGTTTGGTTGATCACTTACCATCTTGTCAACTAAATTTGTCTTTGTTTTATTGAGTTTACATGCGGAATAATGAATATAGCTTATATAGTATAATTATCGAAGAACTGATAAGGACTAGGACACTAGCTAGCGATATTTATGATAACGTAGATTTTTTCTAGATTAATGCTCTATAAGTCTATAGTACAGCGAACCAAACGGCACGTCAACACACGGACGCCGTTGGATGTGCCAGAAAAGTAATGAAGTCCGGCCAAAATTCATTTCTATGCATTGTGCTGTGTTAAAAGTTTTGTAATGGCACTGGTAATGACGTATAAAGCGGAAATAAATCGTATGGGTGCACCTTGATTGTGCCCTAACGCCTCTACATACGATAACGTGTTTCAAGTAATTTTGAAAATTGAAGTTCTCTGCAGTAGGTAACTTGCTACAAATGATATGAACAATTCCAGTTCCATTAGAGTAAAGCGAAGCCTCCCTCCCTTTTAACTTACCAGGACGGGGTGCTTGGAATGAATATGAAATATTTGCGAAATATGATCACCTTATACATGACCTTGTTTTAGCGAAGGGCCACAATTTTATATGAGATTAGCTCCTCTGAAAATACGTTTTATTGACCACAATGATAAAATTAGTACTGTAATTTGACATTCTAATTGAAATTAATTTTTTTTTCAAAACAACCTGGTAACCGGATAAACAGATTTTTTCAGTGTCTCCATTTTGTCAGCCTAAAAAGCACTATGAGGCAGTTCATCACTATTTTAGCTAAATATTGTAATAGAGTTTGCGACATGAAATGACTCAATACTTTATTATTACGACCAGCTATAGATAGAATGTCTAAAAATTGGTAACAAAGTTTCGTATAATAAAAATTATCCAAATACTGTGAAATACTTGTGATTGATTGATCGAAAATTCGAAACGTGTGCCCCAAATGGCGGCAATAGGAATAGATTCAAATTGAGCTAAGCACCATATGTGCGTTATCCGTATAGATTGGGATCATAAAAAAATAAAAAGATGTTTATCGATGGCAAAGTTCATATCTTTTGCTTTCAATTTGATATACATTTGCAAGAAGATGAAGAAATAGAATTTTCGTTGACTAGTATTTCCAAGACGCAAAATTAAAAAAAATCCACCATCCGCGATCTATACTTGCATCGAGTTTGGATATTTTATAATTACATATCTAACTAAAAATCAAACTGCCGTGATAATAGAAGTATATTTGCTGTTCTCTTTTATTCCGTCGCACCGAAAAATCTTTTTTTCTTTCTTTTTGTGCATATGCTAGCGGGCTTAAACATTCTCGCTTTGATACGGGTGCAAAATCAAAGAGTTTCCGAGGTGTTATCCGAAGTTGAAAGCGCTCGGCTCCGGTGCTTCAGAAATTTTAAAGCACCCGGCCCGAGTGTTTTCCGAAGCATCCAAGCACCGGATCGAAAATTTAACACCGCCACCGACACAGGTGCTTCGTTTATCGTGTATCGGTGCTTCGCATCGAGCACTGGCTTGGGGTGCTCATTTCAATACACTCGGTTGCGGTGGTAAAATGCAGCACGCGGTGCCGTGGCGTGTTTGGACATGCCTGCTTTTGATTCTACCCATGTTTGAATGGCTTGAACGGCGTATGAGAGAACCAAAGCGGACAGATTGCTTCTCCAACCTGTGCGAAATTGATTCTATGCCTGGATGGTCCTCGTGGATAGCTTTTTTCCGATTTTACTTTCAGGTTCTTTTTGTTTTTGAGCTGGTTGTTCAAACTTGTGTATGAACACCGCAACGTTGGATATTTGGGCTATTCGCGGGTCCCGGTTGTATGTTGTACATCGGTAGGAAGATTGTTCTCGATTTGTTGGCAAATATGCTGTTTTTGCTTGAAGCGAAACAGATTCACTTTGTAACCCCGACTGCTGTTAATTTCGAGGTTAAGCAAAAACGACATTGATTGCATTTCCCTACATGCATGAAAGGATGGAAATGTCGAATCAGCTAAAAAATTAAGATTGATTGAAACAACAAAATGTTTTGTGAATATCAAACTAGAAGTATCATTGTTTAGAGCTTAAATAAGGTTTTACTGAACATATTTATTACAATGACTTAAGGAGGGGGTAAAGTTTCAGCGTGAAAAAATTAGAGGGTTGTGCACAAGACACGACCACCGACATTGAAAAGGCGACATGACTAGCGAACACTATGTGCACCATCGTTTCAATATTGCATTATTTTTCAGCGCACACAATTGATTATTAACAAGCACAAATTTAAGACAAGCTAATAAAAGGGATTTTAGCATCATGTGTGAATATTTGTTTATGTTAAAATTCACTGGTAAAGGTACTGAATTAACAAGCGCAAACTTAATACAAATTAAGAAAAATGAATTTTCTAATTCAATTCTTTTTCCATTATGTATTCTTAGTAATAAGGACGGTTTGCTGATAACTATGTTTTGTGATACGGGATGAGAATCCTTTGAAACGATTCGAACCTTGCCGGTGATCCGTTTCTGCTACACACACGAACATTCCCCTTTCGCAGTTTATGTCAATTAAGCGCTTTGTGACAGTGCTGCGAATTTTCAAAATTGCTTACCTATTTCTGCTTGAATTTACCGAAACCAATATTCAGATTCATCGCCTCCCTCATTCATTAACTTTCCACTGAAATTTCATGCAGAATCGAATGCTTGAGTGTAGAAGAAATATAAATTCCTTCACCAACCAAAGCATTCATTTGTTATGCGGGCAGTTTGAATGCAGAAGTTGGCATCTTCTACATTTTTGAGCATAAGTGAACTGTGTAATGCACCTCTTAGAGATAGCAAAGAAATAAAATTCAGTTTGCTTCTGAAACCGAACACGTCCGAACTTGAATGCACTGCATCGGGAGAACAAATGACGAGGGAAACGAACCAAACATTTCATTCATCGCGACGGGGATGAATCGAAATTCGTTTCCTTTCAAGTGCATGCAGGGATGTCAATTTTTTAAGCTCGGCGTTGTGAAACAAGGTGATCTCTTTTATCAAATTTTTGGTGCAGATGGAAGACCATCCTTTTGTACGACAAATAAAAATATTTTCATTATTCCTTTTGGTGTGGCTTTCGCTTAGTGGTAGGGTTGCCACATTCATTCATTTTGCAAAAGCCTTCTAGTTTATACATTAATAATTTGAAGAATATTTGTTTATATTATAATTAACAAGCACATACTTAATACAAGTTAATAAAGGAATTTTCTTCATCAATTCTTTTTCCATTATGTATTTGTCTTAATAAGGACGGTTTGCTAATAACTGTCTGTGATACAGGACAAGAATCGATTTGAGCCTTGCCTGCACAACTAAGCGCACTGCATAAACCAGCAATTCGCCATCTCGCTTTTTTCCACAGCCGTCGATTGGAACTGCGAGCAAAATCCTTCCAGTACACACAAATGCTCATCTACCGTGGCTCATATCAAATGAAAGATATAACAGATATTCTACCTGCAGCAGTAGCGATAACCTACCTCGTTCTATCAGCATAGTTGGTATGGCAATGAACAAATTCGGTTAGAAACATTCCTTTTATATCATGCGATGAAATGTGTAAGACGTTTATGAGTCTCGAGATGAGGTCTGTGTTAGGGAAAGTGTTGCGCAAATTTATGAAAATTGTATATTTTCATAGATTTAGTTATTTTATATTTTAGTTTTACACTTAGTCCCAGCCCCATACAGTGGAGTAAAGCATTTTCAATGCTAAAAAACACTTTCTTTGCGATTTTTTTAAAACTTTCTGTGAAGCGAATTGATCTAACCTTTTTTTACAATATAGTGTATCATTTCAGTAACATGCTGTAATTTTTCCAGGAAAAAATATTGATAAACGACTCGGTGATGAACAGAGGTGGGAAAATACCGGTTGAGTACCGGTAGGGTAGACCAAATCTCCACACTGTTAGTGTTTCCTTTACATTGTGTGCGGCCTTACCGCTGGTTGTGTTTCAACGAGACACGAAAACCAAACCGAGTTTAGTTTACACAGCACCGCGCTTTGGTTTTGATTTTCGTTTACCGATGCACGAGTAGGGTAATTTGAGGAGAAATGTCGCATATTTCTTAAAATCGATCCTGCATTAAAGTAAATCATTCAATATTTGATGAAATCATTTTTATCAAATGCGACAAGTTGCTAGAATACTGTGAAATGGTCTTTGTCATGAAAAAAATTCATCAAATTTCCATGAACATTTTTTTTTAAAAGGTCATTGCGGGAGAGATGCCGCATGTGCGGGTGAGACGCCGCACCATGGTCACAAACTGAAAAATGGTGAACAAAAGTTTTGTGATTAGGGATCTTCAGCTGAGTTTCATGAAGTTTGATTACACCTATAAATAGGCCAGCGCCTTCATTTTTCTTAACAGGGTAATACCATTTCGCGAAACATTTTTTATTCAACATTTTAAAAAGATTTTTCTTTTGCAACCTTGTGCAACGGTTAAGTTAGAGTAACTTAATCAAGGGTACTATTTATTTAATTGTTCGTACGATCGACATATATCTATGTTGTAAGTTGGGGTTTGCTCAGTACTCGGGTTCTTAATTGCCCGGCGGACCCTTCCTTTCAGGGCGGCCTAGGTGCTCCTACCGGAATTTCGGATTTTCGTATAACAAACAAAAAAGAGCAAAAAACAAATAAACTAAATTTACCGACTTTTATTCTCCTCTCCTCTGGGCTGCACTCTGCCTGTGAAACTAATCAGCTACTTTCGGCGATGGCGGAAGGCGAAGGTTTATCCGACCGGCCGGGACTCCGACGGCCGTGTTCTCCCGCAGGTACCGTTGGCTGCTATCGCAGCGGTCTTTTATAATTAGCCAGGGAGGTGAGCAAGGCTCTTTTGTTGGAACCTCCCTAGCGACGGGACGATTAATCGCCGGGTCCACTCACTCCCCGTGAATGGCCCAGGTAGATACCGCAGTAGACTACCTCAGGTGGATCCGTTGTCCTACCTGCTTCGCCCTCCTTTGCGATTAACGGTGGAGGAGAGCTATGCTCGTTCGGCTGATCCTCCACAGTGAGGGCGGCGTGGTGTCACTGGGTCCTTGGTAATTAGCCGGGGAAGCGAGTGGCTCCTTTGCGTTTAGCTTCTGATATCCGGCGACCTAACACCACAAAACACTATGGCAACCGAACAACGACCGACACTTTTCGACGGGATTACTTGCAGTCGCACGCGCGCACTGAAACGTTTTCTAGTGGCGGAAAACTCCCGAGAAGAAAACTTCCAAATGGACGTCTGTTCTACGCCATGGTTCGTCACTTTCCCCTCGTGGCTGTTCGTGGTCACTACTGATCCGATACTGCTGATGCTGGCAGGAGATCTGCTACTGCTGGCGGAAAGGCGGGCGGTTTCTTCCGACCGGCCGGGACAACAACGGCCGCGTTCTCATTTGATCGTTGGCTGCTCCGGCAGCGGTCCTTGACTTTTAGCTAGGGAGGTGAGCTTTGCTCCTTTGTTGGAACCTCCCTAGCGACGATGGCGAACTATCGCCGGATCAACTTGCTCGCCGCAAGTGATCTCGGAAGTCACCGCAGTGCACTTCCCAGGGGGAACCTTTGTCCGCCCTGCTTCGTTCTCCTTGGCGATTAACTGTGGAGGAGAGCTAGGCTCGTTCGACTGATCCTCCACAGTGAGAGCGGTCGGTGATACGATTCCTTAATGTTTAGCAGGGGTAGCGAAAACATTCCTTGACGTTTAGCTTACCCCTTAATGGCGAATCGACACCGCGTTTACGTGTGCCCGAACCATGGGCCGGCACTCTTCGACGGATTAAATTGCCGTCGCACGCGCGCCCTCCACCTCACTGGCACTAGTGGCGGGAAACTGTCCCGAAAAAAATATCGAATATTTGGGCGTCTGTTCACTGCCGTGGTTCGTCACTTTCTGCCTTATCTCGATGGCCGCCTTTTTCACTCCACCAAACAACCACCAAAAAAACACACCGCCGCATAGCTGTCATTGCCATGGTACAGCATAGTTAGCAATCACTTTTACAGCGAGAGGAGAGCGGTGACCTACCTAAACCCTATGTTTCTTATATACAAATGTTCAACAAAAATTATTACACCTATCTGCACAAACAAAACCGTTCACAAACGAGAAAATGAACAAAAATTTACAACTTTAGTGTGAACGGTACAAAACAGCGGTGAGCATAAATTTTCGTAAACAATACACTCTACGGAGAGAGTACGCACGAAAGGGTATATTTCCACCCAGTGCTCAATTGTTACTCTGACGGGTTACAATGTATTGGTAGTGGTTCCTTAAAAGCAGTTTTTGGTTGTTTCTCCCCCCTATATAACTTTGGTTTGTTCTTCATCCCCCCCTATATAACTTGTGATTGTTCTTGAAAGATTCATTTTGAAAAAGCATCAATTCGTTGAAATTTTCATTTTTATCCCAAGATTGACACCACTACATATCAATGCGTTCACTAAAATTAGTGCCTGAAACTTTAAAGAATGAACCAAAGTAACTAATACTTAGATACATATCGCCCGCCCAAAAATATAGATAAATAGACTTATATTCCTATATGTCACTGTGTTAGGTCCGTTAGTTTGTGGATATACCTTATTAATAAGCTATACCTGTCGCAAATGATCATTTAATGACATTCCGAGATAAACAAAAAACATTATAGCTACGTGTCCTCCGCCATCGAGTGCGGCATCTCACCCGCAATTTGGATGCGGCATCTCTCCCAATTGTATGGGAGATATGCCGCACGGCTACATTTTCCTCTGAAATTATGGATGACCGTGCTCATGATCAGAATGCTTTCTAAAAGGTCCCAGCTATTCAACCGATACAATATTTGCCAAAAAAAATCGAACAATTTAAAAAAACGAAATTTTTATGCGGTGCTGAAAAACTTTAGATTCTCCGTGATACAACTAAACGCACACAAACGTTAATAAAATTGTCGTGAGTTAATAATAAGGATTATTTTACATCTCCAGTGTTGTAATTCTTCGAAAGACGAACTCACAATATCATATTACCGTATAAAAGTGACGCTTTATACGAGATATAGAAAGTGCGGCATCTCATCCGACGCGGCATCTCACCCGACGCGGCATCCTTCCCGAAATTACCCTATAGGAAGGAAACACGAGAATAACGAAGCCAAACTTCGGTTGTGTTGCGGTTGTGTATTCGGGATGATGTTTATCGGCTATGCTAGTGCTGCTAGTATTTTTATTACGAATTCTAAACAAATATCTTTTGGGTATAATATAAAGTATCTTTTCGGTAATTGAAAAATTGTCTTCAGACATCTTTCTGTTCAAATAAATTATATTCGTTGTCATAAATGGCTTTTCTTAACTCAATATTGCGACATTTTATAATGATTTATCATCAGGAAGTTTGCAATACGGGTATGTTTGGTATGGGAAACTGCCCAAAAATCGAAAGTAAAAGGAAATTTAATAGCCTCCGCTATATCTAAGATAGCAGATCAAAATTTAAGATGACGGGATATTCAAGATATTCTGTCATCTAGAATCACGCGACAGACATTGACATTTTAAATATAAGAAATATGTCAAATGATCGCAAATTGATGCCTGCCTCATTTAAAATCTGATATGGCGAGCTATATTCGATACTACTGGCATTCAATAACGTTTTAATGGCAAAAATCATGAAACAAGGGTTTTTTGATATCAAAAAGTTGTCTAGAGTTTAAAAATTCTTATTCGTTGCCGATTTGCTTCTCAATATGGTGTTATTTTCACGACGATTTAGCATTTAAAAGCATGCATATTTAAATAGGAGTGTAATTCCAAGGAAACGAAAATTGAATAGCATCGTAAATTAGAAATTCAAAATGGCGGAATTATATTAAAAATTATGGCCGATTCATGATGATTTAACAACTAGCATGGTTACAGTATGGACCAATATCCACATTAATGATTAAGGGTCGTTATATATGTTTTGTTGTAATGAGACACACAATTTCGTGATTGGTGACAATGTGAATTAATTTTTGTTTCATTCGAATGTTTGCGCCAGTGCTGCATTCGGTAACCACAAACAGAAAACCTTCCTACACAGTTGCAAGTACTCATATTCGACTCTCTTTCCGTATAAGTTCTCACACTGTGACAGCAACATATAGTGTCAGTCATACTACGTGAGTGCCTTTGCGAAAAAAATGTTCTGTCTTTTTGCTCTTTGGTTCACTCAGTTTGACTGAAACCTCTCGATGACAGTCAGTTTTGAAAATTATTGTCATTAAGCCTCGCAAAGGAAATTTTAAATTCTGCACGATGCAAGTCTTGAATTCAATATTACAGTTTAAATACATCACAATTGGTTTGGTTGCTAACCGAAATTGTTTGAGAAATGTTTCCGTCATTGTTTGCAAGCCACGTAAATTGCTCATGCAATGTCATATTTAATTATATAATATTCATTCTGTATTCTATGGGATTCCATAATAACATAAAACTAACATCTGTTTATTCGCAGTCTAGAGCACCCAATCACAGTAGGTAGGGTTAAAATGCAAGTAAGTCAAAAGAAATATATGTTGTGTTTTGATCATGTTGATGTGTTCGTTTAGTTAAAAATACGCTCTGTCTGTTGACAAAATTTTTTGCAGTAATCCAGGTCAAAAAACCACATGCATTACTACCAATTCAAGAGCATATAAGCTATAAGTATATTTCAAGTTTAACTATCAGTATGTTACTAATTTCGATCGATTTTAAGGCAAGTGCGAAGGGTCAATAAACACTGGCTAGTTTTTTTTTTATTTCGATTATAAAGGTTTTAACCTTTCGCCTCTTCGGGTTAGAAAAATCTCTTATGAAAAATTTCTAACCCTATGTGCGGGGTCGTGACTCGAATCCTGGTGCGCTGCGTACAAGACAATCGATTTACCAACTACGCTACGCCCACCCCGACTGGCTAGTGAGTGAATCGTATATGGTGATTATTTAGTGAATATAAACTACCCTTGTTGAATTTGCGTGGTAGACAAAAAGGAAAGAGAAATTATCATTGTGTTGTCACTTAACTCGGCTCTCTGCGTCCCGTCAATTTTTTTTCTCACGCTCCCTCGTCACTGTTGTTGGTACTCACTATGCTCAGTTTCGGTTGCTCAAGTTCTCTCAACTGAAAAAGACGATCATTTTGATTTGTGACCGAAGCTTTGCGTGCATTTTGAAGAAAAAGTGATAGTCATGATTTTGTGTAACTCTGGTTTGCGCAACATTTTTTTTTTAATTTGGTTGTTCTGCAGTAGATTTGTATACACACATCGCACAGAGGAGTAACTAGAACAAATTCCTGGACAATATTTTTTTTTTCGATTTTCTATTTCGTTATATTTTTTTTACATACCTAAATGCTTGTTGAATAACATGGCCAAATTAGGAGTATGTCAAAAATTGTTTTTGCTTGGATGCAAAGTGGTGATATTTTAAGGGGTTTTTTAGTCATTTTAATTATATATCCAGCAATATCGCTTTCTAGTGATGATGACTGTATTAAGTAAGACAATATTGTTACAAATGTAGTTGAATACAGCCTTTTGTATAACTTTAGGCTCAAACCAACCGAAAATAGTAGTGTTGTTGTGCATTGCATCAGTTTTAAAAATTAGTTTTTTAAACATTATATTCCAAATTTGAATGATAAAAAATATACAGTATACGGCAAGATCCGGCAAAGTTTCTGAAGCAGTATTACAAAAGTAGATTCCAGCTATCTGAAAAACATTCGAACTCTTCCGATCTTGTCCGATCCACAGATTGCAAGCGATTTGAAAATATTGCAATTTTTAGTAATTTGAGGTACACCGAAATGCTGTAGGGCCAAGTACTATGTATTTCAAAATGTATCTCTATGAAAATATGCACAGGCATCCCTTTTCTTCCCCCTTTTCCACTGATCAACTGTTTTTGCAACTGAAAAACCAAATGTATTCACAAAGATCACTTCTAAATTACTAGTATTCGAAAGGATATAGAAAATTGACCTATGCACTGGTAGGTGGATAGATGTCAAATTGTTCCAAAAACCAATTTTAGTCTATTTTTTGTTCATATTAAGGCATAATAAAAGCAATAGCAGCAACAAATAGTTTTGGCCAGGAATTGACCCCAGTTACTCCTCTGTGCATCGGCTGGTTTCGCCGGAAATATTTAAACCTTAAAGAAACTTAATTTCCAACGGCAGCCTACTAAATGAAAGTGTTTTTACTATTCGTTAGTTGGTTGCTGTTCTCAATGAATTAAGTTTTTTAGTAATTGTATAATTGAGTGGTAGATTTCTCTTAACTCGAATGTTCGCTACCAAACCTTCTAGAGAACCTCCATAATGTGTCAAAACGATATACAGTAACAGCAACAATAACAGAAATATGTTTTACCAGCACTCAGTAAATAAGGACCTAATCGTTTAACAGTGAGTTTCCCCCAGCTGCGTCTGAGTTGCTTACCATATGTGAATAACACACACATACACGCAATTGCCTCTGTGCAAGGATATATGTATTAATACGATGCGCCATACAGTAAAAATAAGGATATATGTATACGTAATGTGAGTATGTGCTCGAGATTATTCGAGAATCGCCTAACCAGCACAACCAGACATTGATTAGATTTCATTGATACGACTATTGGCGATATAAATACAACAGGCCTCTTTGAATGAATGTGAAGTTTTTGATTTAATTAATTTAATGGATTTTTAGTTTTACATTTCTTACAAAAGATATGTATAGAATTCGCTCAAACTTTGAAAACTTTTTACGAGGCCCGGAGGGCCGAGTCTCATATACCAAATGACTCAGGTCGACAAATTGAAACAATGTCTGTATATGTGTGTGTCTGTGTGTGCGTGTGTGTAGGTATGTAATAGGGTGGGGCATTGTTATATGGAAAAACGTAATCATAACCTAATCAACCGAGCACAGCACTTTTTTGGTTCCATTTGGGGTCGCAAACAACTGTGCAAAATTTGGGGTCGATTAAATTTGACCCGGCGTAGCGCATTGCGCTTGAAATTTGTATGGAAATTAGTATGGGAAAACCTACTTTTTTGCATTTTCAATTTTACAGACTACAATTCTTCCTGCAGTATACCAACAATTAGATAGAAGTGTAGTCCAGGATATGCTGAACAACTTTGCCGAAGGATGTATGGTGCTAGAAAGTCTCTACAACAAGTTATAGCTGTTCAAATTTCGATAGATCGAATTAATTGCCAAAAATCATTTTTTTGCCAACACTGCGGGTGTACCAATGATATTTCACATAGCATACCGAAATAACATCATATACTTTAGATTTACCACGTTGGTATTTTTGGATGAATTATTTAAAAGCCTTAGCTCAATTTTATGGGCATAGGTAGTTTCGCAATAGGGTGTAGTGAGGGGGAAGGAGGGGGGGGGAGGCATCAGCATATAGAAATTCTAACTGAAATAACTGAAATCTTGTCGAGTTGAAATGTTCAGATGAATTATTTTAAAACATTTGCACAATATCCTATGCATAATAGTAATGATGAAACGAAACATACTGTATCCCTCTGCATTGACTTTATATCAATGGAAGTAAAGTTGCAGACTGAATCAACTGATGTCGAGTTGATATGTCAGAGGAATGCATTGATTATATTTTAGTTTAATACGCACTATGATTTGATAGGATGCTCTTTTCGATGTTGTTCGATTACCTGAAGTAAAAATTGCTGTTGAACTGGGGCTCTTGTGGATTGTGAAAATGTTGTAAAATAATTCATCTGAACATTCCAACTGGATAAGATTTCAGTTATTTCAGTTCAAATTTCCATATTTAAAAGTCTCCCCCTCCCTCTCCCCTCACTACACACTATTGCCAAACTACCTATGCCCATAAAATTGAGCTAAGGCTTTTGAATAATTCATCCAAACATACTAATGTGGTAAATCTAAAGTATATTACGTTCTTTCGGTATGCTATATGAAATATCATTGGTACACCCACAGTGTTGGCAAAAAAAAGACTTTTGGCAATTAATTCGATCTATCGAACTTTGAACAGCTATAACTTATTGTAGAGACTTTCTAGCACCATGCATCCTTCGGCAAAGTTGTTCAGCGTATCCTGGACTACACTTCTATCTAATTGTTGGTATACTGCAGGAAGAATTGTAGTCTGTAAAATTGAAAATGCAAAAAAGTAGGTTTTCCCATACTAATTTCCATACAAATTTCAAACGCAATGCGCTACGCCGGGTCAAATCCAATCGACCCCAAATTTTGCACAGTTGTTTGGGACCCCAAATGGAACCAAAAAAGTGCTGTGCTGAAAAAACGGTCATTTTGCCCCACCCTAGTATGTATGTATGTGCACTAATGTCATGTAATTATCTCAGCAACCGCTGAACCGATCTTAAGCTTCCGGCAGTCGCGCTAGTGCACTGAGTGCACGCAGCTCTGAAAATCTAGCGAAATCGTTTTAGGGCACCAGCGGCTGCTCGTTCAGTGGGAAAATAGCGCGACTTCCGGAGGGTTAACGAAATTAGTTTCAAATGAAAGGCGACCTAACGTTGCCATTTGACACTATTATTTCTGTTTTTCGAAATGTTGTTTACTTTCTTATGGATGATTTTGTCTTCTTATTTTCTTATGGACGATTTTGTTAAAATACCGGTACCGGAAATCCCGGGAATACCGACCCATTTTTGGTACCGTAATACCGGTACTGAACAAAAGCCAATACTGGTATTTTAGGTACCATACAATTTTTTTATGAAAAATGGACTCTCCAGGGGGAACTGTTTCAAAATTTAGGGCTGCTAGATGACTTTTAATTATATTGATTACCTTCTAGATAAATCGTTTAGCTAACACCTTTGTGGGGGAATGAGACGGGACCATCATCATAATAATTCTAGAAGTTAAACATTACTAGCTCCCGTTGTACTGAAGGGTATGTTTAAATTCCGGCACTATTTTGTCGAAATTAAATTTTAACTATCTTGTACTAAATTTCACAATATTCACATCTGGCGTAAGAGACGTAAAAATGTGCTATGATTTTTTATATAGGCGACATTCTGATTGGTTTCCATTAAGCACTGGGTGGCGCGTAATAAGACTATGGTCTAAGTCATGTCTGTATATGATTTGCTCTTAAACCTTTATCTATAAAAGAACGAACAGCGATTTAGTAGCTAACAATTTTAGACTTGGTGAACTGCTTCAAATAGGGCGGTTTGTAATTATTGGTGATAGGAAAATTCAGCAAAACTCCATAGTTTACAGAAAAGTAAGGAGCGTTTGTATGCATTAGAGAATAGTAGCCAAACGACATAAAGGTCGAAACCAATTTACAGAAAAGCAACCTGCTCGAATTTACTGCCATTCTCGCTTTGTTTTACTGTAGTTAATAGGGTTTCTTACATTTACAATCTGTGAAGTCGACGAAAGTCGCACCGCTTAGCAGTTATTGACTTCAAGGTGGTCAAGATTCGAAAAAGGTGATACGAAAAATATCTTCTGCTGAAATGAGTCATGCTATGCCGAAGCAATTAAAAGCAATAAACATGTTTTTTTGATCAGCACGAATCAATTATCTGAGAATAAGGTCATCAGTTTGAGCATTTAATTACACTTTGAAGCTTTTTTCGAATATTTAAAAAAATACTCGAGTACCGGTACTTTACCGGTACTGAGGGCTTCAGTACCGTAGTACCGGTTCTCGCCAAAAAGTGTCGGTACTGCGAACCCTATTTCGAAGAAGCTATCCAGCACGTAAAAACGTGCCATAATGGCGGTCTAAATTGTTCAGTACGTAATACGTTTAATTGCCCTTTTTTGACAATAACTAGGTTTGTTCCAGTACCAGGAGAAACTCGAAGTACTCCGGAGCAAACAGGGAGAAAATCGTTCCTGTACTATCATCTTCTCTTTTTTCTTCTTCTGGTGGCAAACCGGAGTGAAAAGGAGCAAGAATTTTTTGCTCCGGAGCAACAGAGAGTAACTTCCATGTACTGGAACAAACCCACTGTTTACGCCAGCTTCACAGCAACGCCCAGTTGAAGATGTCGGGCGTTCATTGAATAAACATCCAACGCATTGGACTAACGTAGGATGACTTAATCTCGCTGGGCGGTTAACGTAAACGATTATTGTCAAAAAAGGGCCATTAAACGTATTGTGAACTGAACAATTTAGACGGCCATTATGGCACGTAAAAAGCTGGATAGATCATCACGAACGGCGGAGATATTAAACATTTTGTGTCTTTATTCCTCGCTTACCACTAATTTCCACAACTAAAAATGAGATCGTTACAGACAGAGTGTTGCTTTACGGATGTTTAGGGGCAAAACTAAACCGATTTTGAATATCGGGGTATGAAAACACATCTGCGTGATTTAAGGAATTCGATTTCGAAAACATTTTGTGAATTTACTTAAAAATTAAATAAACTATTTCTCAAAATTTATTACGGAAGCTCATTTTAAAGACAAAACAATGTGTTAATTCACTTCAAAGTGAAAATAGAGTAGATGTATTCATCCATTGGATTAAGCATTGCGTGCAGTCGTGCGATAGACGTTGGATGGTATATGAATGCACAGATCACCAAGTAATCCACCTAGCAGTGAGAAAATAGATCTCCAACATAATTCATATTTATATTCATAACAAAATTCTAATGAAAATTTATCTTCTTTTGCAAGAGTTATATTATACTAATTATGGCGTAAAACTTATCAGTTGCATTATATATAATAAAGATGTAAGGAATCAAAATTTCGCCCTATATACAAAAATAATGTCACAGCACTAACAATTATTTACCATTCCTCACTTGTCGCCTCTCCCCACCTCCGACATCTCTCAATCGTATTTGCCACAACTGTCACGACTCAGATCTATCCTGCTATTTCCAAATGCATTTCTAAGATGCGTCCTAAGATCTTCAGCTAATCTGAAATATTTGTTAGTATCCAAGCTAATTTAATCTTGCGAGCCACTTGCGGAAAAAAACTAAATATTACATTCTACTTGAGAAAGTAAATATTTTTGGTCCTGCAAAATTTGCAAAATATTTGTATTATGGGAAAACTATAACTAATTTATGTTCAACCCTGCTTTTCTCTTAAGATGAGGGACCAAAACCGAAGACTACATCAACTTCAATTTAATTCAATTTTATACTGAGAGTTTGTATATACTGTAATTACGGAAATCCTTAGGCCTATTTTCACCATACTAAGCAGGGTGCATCACTAATTCATTAATTTCTCGGCCTACAATCAATGGAATGCGTAAAAATTGATATCAATAGCTTTGCTTCGTTGTTAAGAGCCAATATAATAACACAAATGAACTGAAAACAGTGAAATTCTTGTGGTTGAGCGCAACGAAAACTCGAATCGAGTGCCCCTATTGTTGCGCTACCATTTGACTCAATGCGTTAAACAAAGATGGCAGACACTGCTCTAACCAACGGTTTCAAATGCGTAAGGTGATAATAGAAAAATGGTGTAAATGGGCTCAACACCCTATGTAAAACTGGGTATATGGTTGTTTGAAGACAAAAATGTGGAAAAGAAAGTGCGCTTTTTTCGAACTTTTCCTTTTTTCTTCTGAATTTTGAATGATGCTCAAATGAGTCATTTGAAAATTGAGAACATCTGTTTTGGGTTGATATGATATGCACTTTTATGAAAAATAACGGATCAAGTTCCAAAAATATCCACAAATTAGACCCGATAAAAATGGCGCCCGAAGACTCCTGAACTATCGAAGCATATGCGCATCCCAGTAAAAGGATGCTTTTAACTTATAGCTGAGAACGCTTCAATTGAAGCTTCAATGTCAGAATTAATACAGGCATTGGACAATTCAATAGACGTATCGTTTGAGTGCTCCGTATTATACACGTAAATTAGCGAGGATTACAATTACAGTTTATGCATTGGACAGATAGTTGATCTCACTATATTTATGCCATACAAATACAATAACTACAATTGATACGGAGTTGTACTGAAAACCCTTATATGCATTTCTCATGATGTTGGTGTTGGTGACTAAAAGCATATTTATTTCCGAAAAAATACGAATTGTAATTTCAATAATGTTCGTGTCTCAAAAGCATTCCAGGGACACTTTCAATAGCCACTGGCTTTTTGATAAATTTACATACTTATTCTGATAGTTTGAACCATTCCTTTGTCATGGTATTATTTTGTGTAGGACTTATAAACTATTATCTGCATAGCGAGAATACCGAACGAAACAATTCTCAAGTGATAAGGATGGGTGAAAAGAGACTGCATTGTAATCGACTGAATGTGCGGCTTTTATACCAACGACAATAATATAATTGCAAACATAACCTAGACACTAGACACACTTTTTTTATACTTCAATGCAAATAAATACTATTAGCAGGTGACCTTATCTCAGTTTACTATTTCCAATTACGCGTTAAAATACTGGACCTGAAAATTTCTGTACAAAAATCATTTTCAGATATCTGTGACCAAAAGACCTTACATCTTTTAAATCCAAGACGAATTCCTGATTTCTAGATTTCCTGATGACTAATTAAGGCCTATCAATAAAGTAGAAACACCAGATAATTTTAAAACACCGTCGAGAAAAAAGAACGGAAACGTGGTCTGTGCGATGGAATTTTCACAAAAAGTTCAGAATTTTCTGAAACAATGGTTTCGAAATTCGTAAAATTCATTTTATTCATTTGCATCATTTAACAAATTTTTTTAAATTTTATTCTATATACTCATTTTTTCCAAATCATTCAAATATTTGACTTATTTTTAGTATATGATCATTTCATTTTAATGATTTTCTTCATTAATTATTCTCTTTATTCATTTTGTTTATTTGACCTCATTTTATCCATTGTATTTATTTCCTTCTTTGTATGTATTCCAATCAGTTTATTATCTTATGCATCTTATTCGTATCATTCATTTAATTTATTTTATTTATTTTTTTCGTTGTATGCAATTTTATATTATTTTTCGGGCTAACACATTTTATTCATCTTGATAATCTGACTAATTTTGTTCAATCAATCATTTCATTCAGTTCATCTAGATCATTAATTAGACACAATTTAACTTATTCTATTAATTCAACTACATTGTAATATCGCTGATTTTTTTTTTCATTTCAATCACTTTATTGTTTAAAATCAAACAAAATGAAAAAATGATAAATTATCTAGGAAGAAAACATTTTTACATTTCTTACAAAAGAAATGTATAGGATTCGCTCAAACTTTGAAAACTTTTTCCGAGGCCCGGAGGGCCGAGTCTCATATACCAATCGACTCAGCTCGACAAATTGAGACAATGTCTGTATGTGTGTGTGTATGTGTGTATGTATGTATGTACAAAATGTCATGTAATTATCTCAGCAATGGCTGAACCGATCTTAATGATATTAGTTTCAAATGAAAGGCCTAACGTTCCCATTTGACATATGTTGTTTACTTTCTGAGATATGGGCAATTTTGTCAAAACGCGGCAGGTTTTTTGCAAATAACTTTCGAACAATACAATATTGTCCCACAAACTGCACATAAATAGAAAGCTTAAGAAATACCTTTCTAACAAGCTATAGATTGTCAAAATCCGTGCACAAGCGGCGGAGATATTAAACATTTTGTATTTTTAGTCCTCGCTTACCAATTTCCACTAATTAAAAATGAGATTGTTTCATATAGAGTATTGCTTTACTGGTGTTTTAGGGGCAAAACTAAACCGATTTTGAATATCGGGGTATGAAAACACATCTACGTGATTCAAGTAATTCGATGTTGAGAACATTTTGTGAATTACCTTTATAATAAATGAACTGTTTCTCAAAAATCAATAGGGTGATGAGCCTATTTGCGCCATGTTTCTATTATCACCCTACCCATTTGAAGCCGTTGGTTAGAGCAGTGTCTGCCATCTTTGTTCAACACATTGAGTCAAATGGTAGCGCAACAATAGGGGCACTCGATTCGAGTTTTCATTGTGCTCAAACACGAGAATTTTACTGTTTTCAACGCATTTGTGTTATTATATTGGTTCTTAACAACGAAGCAAAGCGGTTCATGTCAATTTTTACGCATTCCATTGATTGTAAGGCAAGAAATTACCGAATTAGTGAGGCACCTTGCTTAGTATGGTGAAAATAGGCTCATCACCCTATATAAGTTCACTTCAAAGACAAAATAATGTGTTGATAAAGAAATAGTGAGTTCTAGTATTTATTTCTTGGATTAGGCATTGCGTTCAATCATGAGGTATATGTTGGGCGGTGTATCAATACACAGATCAACAAGTAATTCACCTAGTAGTGAGATAAAAGATTTCTAATATAATTATACTTGTGGCGTCACCGAAAGCAACTGTATGTTTGAAGCCCAAAAATCTAGCGAAAATTTAGCTCTTTTGTAAGATTTAGGTTATACTGGTTATGGCGCAAAAATTACTACTTACATTATTTATGATAAGAATGTAAGAAATCAATATATCATAATAATATACCTATAAAAATAATGAAAATCGGCCCAACCATTTCCGAGAAACTGATATAAGTTTGCTAGTTTAGAAAGATGGCCGCTTTCCCGGGCCCTCTCTCTCTCTGTCTCTCTTCTATCGCATCTATCTAGCTATTTCTAAGTTGTGTGATAAGATCTTCTGCCAATCTGAAATATTTATTAATTGTAATTGCGAAGGTTTGAGAAAACAAAACTATTTTTTGTCTGCTGCTACATCAACTCAACTTTAATTCAATTGTATTCAAAGCCTGTATCTACACTATAATTCAGGAAATTCATGGCTATATCAGAAAAATATTTGGCTTAACTGGGTAATATGAAAAGTTTGACGATGAAAATTTTCAAAAGAGACATTCCACGTGCGATATTTAAGCTATTCGTATCTCTATTGAATTTTGAATGAAATATATGCTCAAAGACTGAAAGCTGAAGCCAGCAGGATTGGACTTGCCGTCAACGTTTCGAAGACAAAATACATGAGAGGAAGAGGTTCTAGAGACGACAATGTGAACCTCCCACCCGAGTTCGGATTGACGGTGACGAAATCGAGATGGTCGACGAATTCATGTATTCGGGCTCACTGGTAACCGACGACAATGATAACAGCAGAGAAATTCAGAGACGGATCTTAGCGGGAAGTCGCGCCTACTTTGGACCCCAGAGGACGCTCCGGTCGAACAAAATTCGCCGCCGCACGAAGTTGATTATCTTCAAGACGCTGATTAGATCGGTGGTCCTCTACGGCCACGAGACCTGGACTATGCTCGTGGAGAACCAACGCGCCCTTGTAGTTTTCGAACGAAAGGTGTTGCGTACCATCTATTATGGCGTGCAGATGGAAGACAGAACGTGGCGCAGGCGAATGAACCATGAGTTGTATCAGCTGCACATTCGTTGTATTGGTACGAACTTTCATGAAAAATAACGGAACAAAGACCAAAAATATCCACAAATTAGATCTAGGAAAAGAAGTCTCCCAAAGTACCCACTCTCGATGGGGGATGCAACTACAATGTGTCTTCTGACTTATCGTCGTCCATATTTGGATATACTGAGTAGTTTGAACTATTTCTTTTGCACAGTATTGGTCTGTATAGGACTTATTTATCCATATTTCCTGCATGAGAATTCCGAACGAAACAATATGAAAGCTAAAAGGATGAATGGAAAGAGACTGCATTGCAATCAACTGAATGCACGGCTTTTATGCTATGCTATCACACTATTTCAATGCAAATGAAAACTTTGAAATATCTACCTGTCTCATTCACGAATCGCATCCTCCCTGTCGTTCTCTGTTCAAGGGGCTTGAAAGCACACGTGACCTTGTCTCACTTTACTATATTCAATTGCGCGTTAAAATACTGGACCAGTAAATTCAATTCTGTACATAAATCTTTTATTCGTGAATATATGACCAAAAAGTAAAACTTCGAATTCCAAAGCAAATTGAACGTTCCAGGTTCATGATAACTAATTAAGGTCCAACAATAAAGTAGAAACACCAGATAATATTAAAACGACGCCGTCAAGTAAAGAAGCATGAAAACAAAAAGAATAAAACCAAAAAAATGGAAGCCATAGAAAGTCCATTGCATATTTATTAGCCTTTTCTCAGAAGATGGGATTTTCAAAACCATTTCAAAACTTTCTGATGCAATGGTTCTCAAATTCTTAAAATCATTTATTCATTTTCTTTATTCAAAAATGTTTTTAGCTTCAAATATATGACCATTTCATTTTAATTAATTATTTCATTCCGCATCTTTTTATTCGTTTTGTTCATCTGCGTTCATTTTACTTATTTTATTCGTTTCATTCTTTGGATTCACTCTGATCAGTTAATTTTTTTTGTGCATTTTACTCATATCATTCATTGTATGCATTTTATTCATTTTTTTTTTTACGTTTTAACGACATTCAATTAGCTAGAGATTACTGGGTAGGGAAAGCTATGAAACTTAGAGCCATAGTACTCAAGTGAGAGCAAGGATGTGAAGTAAACAGATCGGAAAACTAGAAGTGGCAGGGTCATTAGAACAGGCTTAATATCGTGCGGGCTTAATTTTTGCCTTCTGATAATGAGGGTCGAGCTTAGGCAGAATAACTACGAATCACTCGAGTTCACTATCATGTGTCCTTGATAAAGGTAGACGTTTCTATCTTTACCGTGACAACCGGCTAATTTTTCAGTTTATTCATTTTGTTCAGTTTCTTCATTTTAATAATCCGACTACTTTTTCAGTTTTAATCATTTCATCCAAAAATTTATTTGATTCAATTTATTTCTTTATATTAATTTATAACCTTTTACCATTGTTCAATTTTTCATTTTAATCAATGCATTCAATTCTGCCAATTTTCTTCTTTTTATTCATTCTATCTTTTCAGCTCATTTTGTTTTTTTTGATTCGTTTGTTTTATTTCTGCATTTCATTTATTTTTTACTTTATTCATTTTGTTCATCCATTCTTTTTATTCATTTGATCCATTTCATTAATTTGATTCATTGTATTCACTGGATGAATTAAATCAATTTGATTCATTTAATTCATTTGATTCATTTAATTAATTTGATTCATTTGATTCATGTGATTCATGTGATTCATGTGATTCATTTGATTCATTTGATTCATTTGATTCATTTGATTCATTTGATTCATTTGATTCATTTGATTCATTTGATTCATTTGATTCATTTGATTCATTTGATTCATTTGATTCATTTGATTCATTTGATTCATTTGATTCATTTGATTCATTTGATTCATTTGATTCTTGTGATTCATTTGATTCATTTGATTCATTTGATTCTTATGATTTATTTGATTCATTTGATTCGTGTGATTCTTTTGATTCATATGAATCATTTGATTCATTTGATTCGCTTGATTCATTTAATTTATTTGATTCATTTGTTTCATTTGATTCATTTGATTCATTTGATTCATTTGATTCATTTGATTCATTTGATTCATTTGATTCATTTGATTCATTTGATTCATTTGATTCATTTGATTCATTTGATTTATTTGATTCATTTGATTCATTTGATTCATTTGATTCATTTAATTCATTTGATTCATTTGATTCATTTGATTCATTTGATTCATTCGATTCATTTGATTCATTTGATTCATTTGATTCATTTGATTCATTTGATTCATTTGATTTATTTGATTCATTTGATTCATTTGATTCATTTGATTCATTTGATTCATTTGATTCATTTGATTCATTTGATTAATTTGATTAATTTGATTGATTTGATTAATTTGATTCATGTGATTCATTTGATTCCTATGATTCATTTGATTCATTTGATTCATTTGATTCATTTGATTCATTTGATTCATTAGATTCATTTGATTAATTTGATTCATTTCATTTATTTGATTCGTGCGATTCATTTGATTCATTTGATTCATTTGATTCATTTGATTCATTTGATTCATTTGATTCATTTGATTCATTTGATTCATTTGATTCATTTGATTCATTTGATTCATTTGATTCATTTGATTCATTTGATTCATTTGATTCATTTGATTTATTTGATTCATTTGATTCATTTGATTCATTTGATTCATTTGATTCATTTGATTCATTTGATTCATTTGATTCATTTGATTCATTTGATTCATTTGATTCATTTGATTCATTTGATTCGTTTGATTCATTTGATTCATTTGATTCATTTGATTCATTTGATTCATTTGATTCATTTGATTCATTTGATTCATTCGATTCATTTGATTCATTTGATTCATTTGATTCATTTGATTCATTTGATTCATTTGATTCATTTGATTCATTTGATTCATTTGATTCATTTGATTCATTTGATTCATTTGATTCATTTGATTCATTTGATTCATTTGATTCATTTGATTCGTGTGATTCATTTGATTCATTTGATTCATTTGATTCATTTGATTCATTTGATTCATTTGATTCATTTGATTCATTTGATTCATTTGATTCATTTTATTCATTTGATTCATTTGATTCATTTGATTCATTTGATTCATTTGATTCATTTGATTCATTTGATTCATTTGATTCATTTGATTCATTTGATTCTTATGATTTATTTGATTCATTTGATTCGTGTGATTCTTTTGATTCATATGATTCATTTGATTCGCTTGATTCATTTAATTTATTTGATTCATTTGTTTCATTTGATTCATTTGATTCATTTGATTAATTTGATTCATTTGATTCATTTGATTCATTTGATTCATTTGATTCATTTGATTCATTTGATTCATTTGATTCATTTGGTTCATTTGATTCATTTGATTCATTTGATTCATTTGATTCATTAGATTCATTAGATTCATTTGATTCATTTGATTTATTTGATTCATTTGATTCATTTGATTCATTTGATTCATTTGATTCATTTGATTCATTTGATTCATTTGATTCAATTGATTCATTTGATTCATTAGATTCATTAGATTCATTTGATTCATTTGATTCATTTCATTCATATCTTTAATTTTATGCATTTCATGTTCAGTCATTCGTTTTATTTCATTCAATATGTTAGTATGAGTCAATTTATTCTATTATTCTTATAACTATTTCTAAATATAATCTTAATTTTTATGTAATAACCTAATCTAATTTGATTCGTGTGTATTATAATTTTGATTTCCATTAATTTTTCCACTCATTTTATAAATTTAAAAACCTATTGTTTCATTTTTTGCTTTACTTTTTTATTTCGGTCGTTTTGTTGAATTCTATAATTTATTCAGTTTATTCGAGATTTTATTCGTGCAACACTAGAAACTGTTTTCATCCCACCTCTAGTTGGGTGCCTACTTCTCGTGAGTTCTGCAAACTAATCCAATAGTGAAATGTGTAAGAATTGTCTCATCTCACTGCTAGGTGGATTAAATCGGTTTTTTTTTTCATTTTATCACTTTCTTCATTTTGTATATTTTATTCATTCCATTAATTTTATTGATTTTATTACCCTCTGCATACCCTGTTACTTATGAACAACCACATTTTCAACCAGCTATAACTTTGGGGTTAGACAAGATTTCCTCACAAAAAAGTAAAACTAATAATTATAACTATCACCGTTTATTTGAACGTTTAATATCTTAAATATAATATTTTAATATCCGTAGAACTGAAGTTATTGCAATTGTTCTGATTGGATTTCACTGGAGCAGTACTGCCAGAGACATTTTAAGCTATCGGTGAAAAATTATATTTTGATATATCTTCGTTCTCTTCAAATATTGTTGAAAACTGATAAATTGTATCACTGCAAATTAATGTCCGCCCTTCGCTTGGGGACTTAGCCAAAATCGCATTATGGCTCACCATACTAAAACAAGAACAGAAACACTAAGTCCACCAACCCGCTGGGGACTTGTAAATTTTCTGCCTCCTGACTTGGGCAAAAGTACCGACGGCTTTCTTTTTGTAGAGATCGAGAACGAAACGATCGACCTTCCTTCCACGAGATTATATTTTCAACTAAACTATATGTACAATTATATAACCAGCCGCGATTAACTGTGATCGCGACGATGGTTTTCTCTCTCTCCCTCTCTCTCTCTCTATAACCATATATGTACAGTTCACATCGAAGCAGTGATTGCGACGATCGTTTTTTGCTAGTCCTCCATCTACACTGCAGTACTAACACAACAACGCTCGCGTTTATAGTGCTGTTCAGGGTGAACTATTTTCTATGTTGTGCTTACTGTTCTCCATCGATTGAAAGGGTGCACTAAATTTAAATATTTAGCATTAGCCTATGTGCCGAACATTCCACCTTGAAACATTGCGATGCTTCAACAAAAAAATCAAAAAAATGATTGTTCTGCTAGTGATTTGGTTTCAGTTGTTAGATGTCGGCTAACTCGGTTAATGACAGAAAAAGGCACTCGGGGATGTCAACACAGATTGCTGATGTTTTGTGCTGGAACGGTCATGTGAGTGTCCAGTACAAGTCCAGTGACTGACAGCAATTGCCCTTGGAGTTCATCGCCATAGACCGAGAAGAAAAAAAAGACCTGGTAGATCGAACGATTGGGGTTGGGGGATTGGAATTGCAATTACCTGTGCAATGCGCAAGTGCGCATCGAGCAATTTCTCCCCGTCCGGGTTGCTCTAGCTGGATGACAACTCTCAGTCGGCTCGTTGAGTTTCCGGTGATGTCGGTAGTAGAGCGATTCTGGCCACTGGGCGTACAACCTACTTGGCTGCAGCGGTTCGTAGCGTGACCACACGAACGATGCCATCGGATCCCGGATGACACTTGATGATTTGGCCGAGAGGCCAATTGGTTGGCGGGGTGTTGTCTTCCTTCACGATGACGACTCTGCCAACGTCGACGGAGACAGGCGGGTTGCAACCCTTCGTTGCACGGAACTGCAGCTGTTGCAGGTATTCCGGGTACCAGCGGGACCAGATGGCTTAGAACCGTTTCTGGGTCAATTACCAGTGGTTCAAGCGATTGTCAGGAGTCTCCTTCAGATCAGCTTCCGGAACAGCTTGGAGATTGCTCCCGACGAGGAAATGTCCTGGCGTAAGGACCTCGAGATCGGACGGATTGTCGGATTGATTGCCGATGGCCTTCAGCAGGTGTGTTTTTGCTGACTTCACTGCAGCCTCCCATAGACCGCTAACGTGTGGTGCTCGAGGTGGGATGAATTTCCAGTAAATTTCGTTGTCGGAGCACCAGTCGAAGATCTGATTCCGATCAGACTCATCGACCTTCAGCATGCGGTAGATGCGGTTCAGTGCATTCGATGCACCTTTGAAAGCGGTAGCGTTGTCAGAGTGTAACTCTACCAACTTTCCTCTGCGGGCGACCAGACGACGGAGTGCAGCTAGTGACGCTGGAGTAGACAGGTCGCTCACTAGCTCGATATGAACTGCCTTCATAGAGAAGCAGACGAATATGGCCTCGTACACCTTCGTTGGCCCACGATTGCGGACGGCGGACTTCAAATAGAACGGTCCGCAATAGTCGACTCCGCAGACGGAAAACGATCGGGTTGGAGATATTCTCGATGCCGGAAGATCTGCTGTGCTCTGCTGGACTAGTGTGGGCTTGCTACGGAAGCAAGTGTGGCAATGGTGAAAGACGGATTTCACAAGATTTCTGCCGCCCAGAATCCAAAACTTCTGGCGGAGAATGGCTAGCAGGAGTTGAGGGCCTGCGTGCAGTAGCTTCAAATGATAAAAACTAGCCAACAGAACAGCGAGCGGATGCTTGGCAGAGAGGACGATCGGGTGTTTCTTCACATCGGTCAGCGCGGCATTGCGAAGCCGGCCACCGACACGTACTGCCTTCGGGATCGACGAACGTGTTCAACCACTTCAGCGTGGAAGATCTTGCGACACGTTCGTCACTAGCGAGATCGGAAATCTTCTCAGCGAAAAGTTTACCCTGCGCGAGATGACAGAGCGAAAGTTCGGCGTGTTGCAGTTCTTGTGCGGTAAGCTGATGGACTGGGTGCGGAATAATGCTTGGGATGACGAGTGGCTTGTACTTCTCCTTTTCCGAACGACGTTGCGAGGCTCGTTCACGAAGCACGTGCAAATAACGCTGAATGAACGCTGTCACTCGGCGCAGCTTGGAGAAGTTGGAGTAGCGAGCGAATAAATCGGTGCAGAAATTCAGTTGTGTCGTGGTCATGGCGACTATTGGTATCTTGCCTCCTTCGGCGGACACTTCAGGAGTTTCTGTTGTGGGTAACGTTGGATTTGGCCAAAAATCCGGAGACCTTGATAGCCACGGTGTCCCAGTCCACCATCGTGTACTGTTGAGGATGTCGGTAGGACTCAATCCTCGGGATATGTCGTCAGCGGGATTGTCGACTCCAGGAACATACTTCCAGCGGTTAAGATCGGTTGAAAGCTGTATCTGCGAGACCCGGTTTGCGACGAAAGTCTTCCAACGACTCGGGCTCCCGCGAAGCCTTTGGAGGACAATAGTGGAATCTGTCCAGAAGTGGACAGTTGCAGGAAGCTTCAGCGTTGCGTTCAGCCTATTGTACAGCTGGGTCGACAAATGCGCGGCACAGAGTTCCAGTCTGGAGATTGTATGGCGAGTAGACAGCGGAGCTACCTTTGACTTAGACGCCAGCAACTGGACCGAAACTGTGCCGTTTGCTTCAGTTCGGACGTAACAGCATGTCCCATATGCGCGCTCAGGCGCATCGCAGAAGAAGTGAAGCTGGATGCTGACGGCTTCGGGCATCGAAATGAAGCGGGGTACGCGAACATCACTTATCAGGTGTAGTGTGTTTCCATTCTTCTTGGAGTGTAAACGGGACCGGCGTGTCCCATTCACATGCTACGCCATTCTGCTTCAGAGCTCAAAGTCGCTGCATGAAGATTTTGGCCTTGGTGATCGTTGGACCCACGAGTCCGAGAAGGTTGAAGATTTGGGCAATGTACAACATCACCTTGCGCTTCGTCAGGACGGATGCGGCTAACGGCAGCTGAACCTTGAACCGGAGTATGTCCAACTTTGGTTCCCAAATGAGGCCGAGGGTGGACACGGCCTGGTCATCCTGAAGATTGTGGAACGGCTGAATTGCAACATCATCAGGTGGTACATCCTCAAGAACTTCAGGAGAATTCAATGCCCATTTCTTGAGCGGTAATCCAGCGGAAGCTAGCATAGCCGATGCCTCACGACGCAGCTTGATGGCGGATTCTACATCCGGCGCCCTAGAACGAAAATCGTCGACATAGAAGTGTTCCGTAACTGGCCCACTCGCGATTGGATACGACTGCCTGGTATCCTGTGCAATCTGCTGCAGAGTACGAGTAGCTAGGTAAGGAGCGCTTGCTGTTCCGTACGTTAGTGTCTGCAGTTCATAGGTAGCGATGGGTTCGTCTGGGCCTGTGCGCCAAAGAATTCGCTGAAACGGCTGATCTTCAGGATGCAGGAATACTTGTCGTTACATCTTCTCAATGTCCGCAACCAGAGCGATGTGATGTGTCCGAAATCTCATCACGATGGAGAGTAGACCTTGCTGAACTACAGGTCCGACCAACAGCGTGTCGCTCAGCGAATCTCCTGACGCCGTCTTGCAGGACGCGTCGAAAACGACTCTAACCTTCGTCGTGGTGCTCGACTCTATGAACACGGGATCATGTGGGAGATAACAGTGAGCCTTCATGTCATCTACAGGCTCGTTAAGCCTTTTCATGTCACCGAGCTGTAGGTACTCGTCCATGTGAATAGAATTGTTTTCCACAGTTATCCAAGTAACTAGTTAAATGATCTTGTAAATTATAGCTGTTATACTGAGCCTTATGCGGTTTCACATTAAATCTGTTTGTACTTAGACATGCATGGCTTAACCTTTGAGACAAGCGTATATTACTGGTAGGATCAACCAGAATAAAAACGCGCCACCGTTCTGGATGTGTTCTCCTTAACCTCAGAGCAGTTGAAGGAATAATTCTTCACAGTTACCTTTTCCAACACAGTTTTATTATAATCCTGAAATACTACCGTACCAGCGCCCAAATCACTTTCGCTTCAGCGTAATCCTCGCTCAGAATAATTCCGTTTAAAACCCTGATTGGCTGAGTACCGACTGACTTACTAATTACCGACTGACCGACTAATTAACTTATTACGACTGACGCACGCGCACGCCTGCTATCCGTGCGAACACTAACTGACCCCTTAGAATTTGACACAAAAGACTTATCATATCATCTGTGTAGACTTTACTCTGAGAGAGTCCCAGACCTAAACAAAACATTCTTTCCACGCTCGCGAGAGTAAAGACCCCGGTGGATGAATCAGTAATTCATTATGACTCATACTCGGAGGCCTTTACTTTCTACAATAGCGTCGCCGTCTGCTGCTAGCTCAGGGTTGTTAATGCGATACATTTTTCACGATAATTTATCGACGTTACTCGTTAACGATAATGTATCGTCATCGGAAACTCCGTTAACGATAATGTATCGTCGCCTTCATCGTCATCGTCGATAATTGTATCGTCGCTTTCATCGTCATCGTCGGTTCATCGGTTATCGCGATACATTTTGCGTTACTTTCCAGTTTATTGGAGTTGAAGTTGATGCGGTTAACTTTCAATTGTTTAGAAATAAATACCTATTGAAGGACATGTTGTTGGCAGTTGAAAATCAATAGTTTTGGACATTTTCTATGCACAACGGGGTCTGACGATGCGTCAAAATGAAATTATTTCAACTTTTCGGGAAAATGTATTATGTTGAAGGGAAAGTTGTTGGCAATTGAAAATCAATAATTTTAGACATTTCAATACGCAGAAGGGTCCGATGATGAGTCGAAATTGAATTTTTTCAACTTTTCGAGTAAGTTGGTGCACAAAAGAGTCCCAGGTGCACAGTGTTTCCAAGCGGCAAAAAGGTGATCAAAATTGTTTTGACCATGAAGAAAACAAATTTTGAGCTATTGTGCGATTAGTAATTTTTAGCACGCAAAAACATATATTGAAAAAACTACTAAACCACTATTATTAGGCCATTCACAAATTACACTACACATTTAAGTCGTGTGGTGATTAACAGAATTTATTATAATTTTGATTTAAACCAGAATGTTTCAGATTTTGAAAAGGAGAATATACATATTTCCAATGCTTGATTTCCTTTTCTAGTTAGGAAGCTTTTAGCCCCTTCCTCCGTTTCTTCGCTCCACTATGTAACAAGATGCTTCATGCTTCCTTCTTTTACCCTTAAATATGTAGTGTAATTTATGTGCGGCCTCATAATAGAGTTTTATTCGTTTTTTGAATACAGTGAAGACCCATTTTTATAAGCCCCTTGGCGAATTATAGGCTGATAAAACGATGGCATTGACGAAATCGGCACATATTTTTGATGGTTCTGAAGAGACGAAGTCGAAACGCAAACACCTGGACTAACATATTTTTTTTCTTTCTTTTTAATAAACCGGAGCGGTTAAAATATTCTTCTTTAGTTCCTCGACATAACCCGTTCTGATCATTTAGTAAAAAATTTCCTTAAGGAGGTCTTACAGTACACACACCTAGAAAAAATAGTGTAAATTTACGTCTCCTGACCATGACATATACGAGCATCAAAAATGACTTAGTTTTACGTTTGATTTTAATTTTACATGACGTTTAATTTCGTAAATCATGTAATTTTACTACACATACAGCGTTTGTTCTGAATGGTAGGAAGTGTAATTTTAAGTCATTGCGCATGTAAAGTATATGTTTCATGTAAAATTAAATGGAACACGGTAATGTTCTGTCATTTCGTAAATTACGGTTTGTTGAATTGTGTCATGTTTGCAATTACGTCAACGATAAAATTCAGAATTTTTTGGTGTGCAGTATTATTATTTTTGTATATTTTGCATCTCTAAGATAAGAAAAATATGCTAAAGAAGGAATTTACTCAAATTTGACTTGAACGTAAGCTAGAGCCCACCAAACGATTTTGATAGTGTTTGTTTTACAGATTCGTATTGGTATTCGTCTGCGGAAATTTGCGGCTTCCATACCAAAATATTGCTTTTTGCGCACTAAAACATTCGATAACTTCTAAGTTGTAAGAGATACAAATAAACTTACATTATAAAAATTCTGTATTTTCTTATGCTGAACAACATCTTGGAACATTTTGAAATTCTACAAAATTACCAGGAAAAGTATTTTGAAAAAAGCAATTTTTAGGGGTATATCAAAAAAATCTTCACAAATGTAAATTAAAATCGACAGATAGACACTCTTCAGCGAAGTTAATACTTAAGATATTCTCAACAACTTTGCCAAAGAAAGTTTTTTTTATTTTCATAAACATAGGCAAAAACTTTCTTCTCAGCTTTAGAGGAATTAATCACCCAACTAATACTTTTTAAATGAAAAAAATATAAATAAACTTTGCTGAAGATACTATAACTAAAAATGTTTTTCGTGGTTCAAAGAATTTCTTTCACCTTTTTGCCAATTTGGATCCTCGTGTGAATTGAAAATGTCCAAAACTATCGATTGCCCTTGAATATAAAACGTTCGCGAAAAGTTAAAAAAAAATCTATTTTGATGCACCGACGGTACATTGAAAATGCCCAAAACTATTGATTTTCACTTACCAATAACTTCTTCAATATAACAAACTTTCCTCAATAGTTGAAAAAATCCATTTTGACACATCGTCGAACCCCCTGTGTATTGAAAATGTCCAAAACTATTGATTGTCAACTGCCAATAACTTTCCCTTCAATATAAAACTCTCCCGAGAAGTTGACAAAAAAAACTCCATTTTGACACATCGTCGGACCCCCCCCCCCCCCACCGTGCATAGAAAATGTCCAAAACTATTAATTTTCAACTGCCAACAACATGTCCTTCAATAGTTATTTAATTCTAAACAATTGAAAGTTAACCGCATCAACTTCAACTCCAATACACGGGAAAGTAACGCAAAATGTATCGCGATAACCGATGAACCGACGATGACGATGAAAACGACGATACAATTATCGACGATGACGATGAAGGCAACGATACATTATCGTTAACGGAGATTCCGATGACGTTGACGGGTGGTTAACGTTATCGACGATGACGATTGATTATCGATTAACAACCCTGTGCTAGCAGCAGCAAACTGTGTTTAATTAAACAAAGTGTTTATTCGTTTTCCGTAAGCATATGGCTTGGAAAGCGCGAGTGCATCAAAATATCAGCTTAGCTTAAGGCTGTAGCTGGTGATGTAACCCAGGAAATTAGTTTCCATGGTGCACCACTTGGAGAAATTTGTCAGGGTTGATGCTGGCCGAAAACTATAGGCGCTGCATGCCCCCTTACTTACTGAGCTTGATGTTGCCTCGGAGAGACGCATCATCAAGACGATTGCGCGGGTCATTAGAAAAATTTGTGTCAAAAAGTCTTTTGTGTCCTAACTCCTAAGATTGCCATTACAAAAATCATATTTGTTATTACTTTTGTCAAAACCAAATATTTACAATTTCCCATCATTATTTGACATTTTCTTAACATCCTAACTTTACGATGGTCCTAGTGTGCACCCCTGCTGTCCTTCTTGCGGCTCGTCCAATGCTTTCACCTGTGTTTTCACCAGTGTCCTCACCAGTGAGCTGTCTTGCTGCTTCCCCTTACGTGTTGGTCGATAGTGGTTCTCGGGAGTTCGATTTCGAGGCACCTTCTCTTGTCTCGACGTCTTCCTTGTGGTTTACTGTTTTCCGCCTTCCTTGCGTATTGATTTCTGCTGTCCTGCCACCTGGCTTTTTCGATTAATTTCATTTACGTTTGTGAACCTTCGCATCAATCAGAGTTCGATGTTTCTTGTTGTGCCTCCCTTTTGTTATTACTTCGGATTGTCCGACTGCCAGTGTCTAACATGACGATGGGCTTTCTTTCAGTGCAAAATCGGTTTTGGTAGTTCCGACTGCGGCAATGTATATGTATTGGTCCGACATCAGTTGGATTGTAGCGTCTTGACTGTGCGGCCTGCTTCTTGTTCTTGTAACATCGGTCAGGGTGTAGAGTTCCGACCGAAGTACTTGATAGTTAAACATATGACCGCAGTCGGGTTGTAATGTCCCGACTGTGGCCTTTTCGCTTGTGTTTTGGAGTGAGCCGGATATTGGCTGTACCGACTTCCCTCCCTACGTCTTATTCTCCCCTCTAGCATCGTATACTCCTTTCATGCCAGCTTGGCTTCCGTTTCTTGTTGTCTTCTGCGGCGCCCCTCAATAATTCCCGTCACCACCTTCGACTTGTTCCAATCTTATCGAACGCTTTGGGTAGTCTAACAATGCTACCTTAATCCATCCTTGTCGAACGCGTTGGGTAGTGCTCGCGTCTACCTTCTCCACAGGGTACACACAATTTGGACTTCTGCTTCCACTTTATACAAAATCTCCTATTTTTAGTTATTATATTTTTCGTCAATAGACGTGATTTGCTTATTTGTCCTACCGTTTTGATAATTTGAATGTTATAGATTATTGTTGTACGTAAACAAAAAAAACTAAGTTAAATTTTTTTTTGTGTAATCATTATTTTAATCTGCAATTTACTATATTTATTTAACTATTTTAACTTTCATTTATTTACAATTATTTATCGTTCTCTTTAAAATTTGTTGTCATATGTGAGACTCCACTGCTGTGTGCATTAATCGACTTGTATTATCCCTTTTGTTTGTAGTTTGTAGTTTATGTTTATGTCCAACCGACTCGATTGGCAATCTTCCTAATCTTCTAATTTTTGTCGGTGATTCTTAGCAAAAACATAGTGTTAGTGGTTAGTATGTTTCCCCCAATTCCTTCTTTTTCCCCAGATGTGTTTTTTTTTGTTTGAGATCTTTTGCTACTTTGCTCGTTTTAATAATTTCGAGTTCTTTTGCCTGTTGTGCTCGGGTTTTAGTATTTTTTTTTGTAATATTGTTTTAGGCTCGAGATGGATAATATATATTTTTTTGTATGTTCCTCGAGTTGAGTCTTTTTTTGTAATTGTGTTTTTTTTCATAATAAATTTTTTTTTCATAATAAAATATTTTTTTCTTTAAATTTTTTTCAAAAATGGTGTTCCAAGAACATTTGTCGAAGCGTAAGTATTTTTTGTGGGAATACTTGATTGTCTTCCTTCCTGTCTATTGTGGCTATTGTGTATGTTGCTTCGACATCTCCCCCTATCCAATTGAGATTGACCCAGGAGGGTTTCTGCAAATAAAGACTTAAATTCCCGAAAAGATACATGGTATTGCTAACCATGTGGTTATGAAGGAAAAGTACTCTGAAATCTTACCAGTATCAACTACATCCATCCTAGAGAGTACCTGAAAATTACAATTGCCAAGGTGGACTGATGCGCAACTTGTGAAACCAAATCGAAATTCTCCTAATAATGTTTAGAAAGATAGGGAAAAAAATAACGCACTTTGGCAGATTTGCGACTCTTGTGAATTTTAAAATGAAATTCTTCCGCAGTGTCTGTTTCTACTGCAACTTGTTGATAACTTTCTTGTTTTGGCTTTCATAAAATATTTCCCATCTGAGCGTTTTCTCGCCATTTGTTTAACTGCATTTTTTATATTTATATTTTAACCACTACTTGGACGGATTCATGTCACGCCTCTTTGGTAAAATGTAATCTTCTGAGCGTGTTCGCTACACGTCTCTTTATAAATTGTTTAATAAATATCTTCTGATCCCACGTCTATAATTTTCCTTTTCTGACGTTTTCGTCACATATATCATAGTGTCCATTAACACTTTTCTTTAATTATGAAACTTTTTCCCTTGTTTTCACTGCTACGATCTCCTAATGATTATTCCCTTCGTATTTTATCGTATTCCTGTTCTTCACCTCTTTTGCCCTTACTTGGTTAGTCCTTGTTTGTCAACTTTTTCGTCCTATCTGAAATTGTAGCACTCGCTCATACCTCATTCATTTATCATTCATACCGGCGTCGGTTTCCTTGTGTATCATTCGCCCATGTCATTCTAGGGGTCCGACCCCCCCTTGCTCATTCATTCAAGTGTTCCCATTTCGATGCATCGGTCTTGTCAATTCCAGAGTTTCTAATCGTAGTATAGCTTACGCGATCAGATTTAGAAACTACGCGAGACCCCCTTTGATTTCGGCTCTAGTTCTGGTCCGTTGGCTCTGGCCTTTTGGATCTGGCTTTTATTTTGGCTCTGGTTCACTGACTCAGGCCTTCTTATATTCTCCTTTTTGTAACATTGTGATCGGCTCAGGTCCTTTGACTCTGGCCCTTCCGTTTTTTTCCTTAGTTTGGTTCAGGTTTCTCTGATTCTGACCATCTCTTGTATTCGATTTTATTATCACTGTTTTGCAACCTTCCTTCTGATTGCACTTTTTCCATGTATTCAATTTTATACTTGTATTTGCCGTTTTTTTAAATTTTTTTATTATATCCCATATTTTGTACTACAGTCTTCTTGACTTGTTAATAAACAAAAATTCCCGTTTCCTGGCTTTATATCTTCTGCCATTTTAAATTGCTTTTTACATTTCTTATAAAAGAAATGTATAGAATTCGCTCAAACTTTCAAGATTTTTTCCGAGGCCCGGAGGGCCGAGTCTTATATACCAATCGACTCAGCTCGACGATTTGGGACAATGTCTGTGTGTGTGTGTGTGTCTGTGTGTGTGTATGTAACGGACAAATTCTCATTCGTGTTTCTCAGCAATGGCTGAACCGATCTTATCCAAACCAATTTTAAATGAAAGAACTAAAAAACAGTGTGCGGTGCACAATGTATGGGATCAGGAATCTGGATAGCTTGTCTTGATGGTGCTCCAAAACGACGACGGTTGTCGATTCGGAACAGCAATAGGTTGTCCGTGTGCTAGTCGAACTGGTGTCCACAATAGATTACCGCGGGTGGGGTCTAAATGTGGATCACTTCGATGGGACGAACACTAATTGCTTCCTTGGGTGCGCACTCCGATGCGCAGCAAGTCAGTGGACTGTATTGCGATGGCTCAGCTACAGCAGCAAACGGATGCCTCAGATCCAGCAGTGGAGGACGAAACACGAATGGTGCTCTTTCGGTGGCAGAAAGGAAAATTCCAGATTCTCTTTGGATTTGTTTATTTCGCGATGTTTACGGTTTGAAATTTACAAAAATACTGATATGATACGTACAGAATGCATTACTTTTATACCTGATTCATTTCCGATGTCTGAATCGGCGTTGTGTGATGTTGGCTCCTCCCACCTCCATTGAAACGAAAAAATATGATGGTACGGCTGGGCGGGAGGGGAATTCTTGCTAGGACATGATTGAACAGGATTTTATTTCTACTTATGAACTATGGGGGAAAGATACAAGTAATGGGATAAGATTTGTACTCAAGAATAAGATTTAATAATGGATTGGGAGATAGTGGGTGGGGAATTTAAAGCAAATATCGGTCAGGGAAAGACAAGAGAGATTTTTATGAATTTAGACGTTCGATACCGAACATTCTCCCGCCGGGTTACGATGTGGATCTACAGATGCGAGAGCGTGGTCGTTATCATCAATTGGAAGTGGTGCGAGTCTGGATACTGAGCGACGGTATACTCCGGAAGATGTTTGTACATCTACTACTCTAACTACTAAATCTTTGCCAGGATAAACTTGCAAAATCTTACCCAACTTCCATGATTGGGGAGGAAGATTGTCTTTCTTAATTAACACAATGAGCCCAGGAACAACATTTGGGGAACCCTTGATCCACTTAGACCGAGCTTGTAGAGTATTAAGGTACTCGATCGACCAACGTCTCCAGAAATGTTCTCGGAGGGACTGTAAATATTTCCATCGAGTTAAACGGTTCAAGGAGGCATCTTCGAGCGTGGGTTCTGGAATAGCCACCAATTCTCTGCCAATGAGAAAATGTCCGGGCGTTATGGCAGACGGCTCGTGGGTGTCCAGCGAATTAGCGAAAAGGGGGCGCGAATTAAGGACTGCTTCGATTTGCGTGAGAACGGTATAGAATTCTTCAAAGTTGAGACAGGCATTGCATAGAACCTTTCGCAAATGGGTTTTCGTACTCTTCACCCCAGCCTCCCATAACCCCCCAAAATTAGGAGATCGAGGTGGAATGAATTTCCAAACAATTTCTCTAGTGGAACAAAACTCATCAATTTTACGCTTGGTCTGATCATCCCGGAACATCAAAAATAGTTCATGGAGGTCTGATTTTGCACCAACAAAATTTGTGCCGTGGTCGGAATATAATTCTTCCACTAAACCCCTACGGCTAACAAACCTTTGGAGAGCAGCCACAAATGCTGCGGACGATAGGTCGGATACCAATTCTAAATGAATAGCCTTGGTAGCAAGGCATACGAAGATACAGATATAGGCCTTTACTCGAATGGACTTTCGGAGACCAACCTTTACAAATACCGGTCCGGCAAAGTCGACACCAGTTCGAGAGAATGGCGCGGAGGGAACAACACGAGCTTCAGGCAAGCGGCCCATCATGGGCTGGAGACAATGTGGGCGAGATCAGAAACAGGTTACACATTTCCGCAACACCTTTCGAACTGTTGATTTGGCATTGATCAACCAAAATCTCTGGCGCAAAAGTGACACTAATCCAGAGGGTCCAATGTGGAGATTTTCTAAATGGATATCACGAATAAGTAGTTCACAGACTGGATTCTTGTTTGGAAGCAAAATTTGATGGCGGGCATCGTAAGACAGATGAGAGTTTTCTAATCTACCACCTACTCTCAATAAACCATCCACCAACACGGGATCTAGTGAACCGAAACGACGACTAGATTTTCCTGATGAAATCAAACTGATTTCATCCGACATATCAAGGCGTTGAACCAGTCCAACAATGGTAATCATCGATCTTCGTAATTCGGGTATCGTCAAGTTTCTGAAACATACGCGATCGGCATGGTTTGATCTACAATTATTTGCAAAACGTAAAACATAGCCAACTACTCTCTGCAATTTTCGAAATGAGCCGAAGGCTTCAAGAAAAGGAACGTCTTGCAACATAACTGTGGCAGAGACAACGGGCATAACCGGGATGGTTTTGGGCAACTCAATTCTTGAGGTATATCTGGAACGGCTACTTCATAGTGGACTAATTTCAAAAAAGGCGATCCATTCCACCACAAACTGTTAGTCGCGAGAGCCTGTGGTAATTCTCCCCTTGACACAACATCAGCTGGATTTTCTTCAGAACGGACATAAGACCAGTAGAAGCTGTCGGTGGTGGAATTAATCTCTGTCACGCGGTTGCGGACAAAGACTTCGAGCTGGCTTACAGGCTTCTTCAGCCAAGCAAGTACGATACGACTGTCGGACCACAAGCATACGCGTTGAATGTCAATTTTCAAAGACGATATACACTTGGGGACTAGTCTTGACAACAACAAGGCAGCACATAGTTCCATTTTAGGGATCGTTATAGGTTTCAGGGGAGCAATTCTCGACTTACTACAAAGCAAGGAAACCTTTACGTTGGCGTCAGAAACAACTCTCAGATAAATTACAGCTCCGTAAGCATGATTAGAAGCATCCGCAAAACCATGTACTTCAATAATTTCGGCGCCTACCAATCCAACGAAGCGCGGAATTTTAATCGAGTCAACATATTTCAAAGACTCTCTAAACGTAAGCCAAGACTTCAATATATCATCTTCCAAAATATCGTCCCATCCCACTCCATCCTTCCACAAACGTTGCATAATTTGCTTTGCCAAAACAATCACTGGGGCAACCAACCCCAAAGGGTCAAACAACCGAGCAATCTCGGATAGGACTATACGTTTGGTTGGCATAGATAATGGTTTGAAATTCAACTCGCAATGGAAACGGAAAATATCTTCTTCTGGATCCCACAAAAGGCCTAAGGTCTTTATAACCTTGTTCACATCTGAACATTCAAAACTTAAAAACCTTTCACGATCTTCTTCGGGCACGGTGTCAAGAATGGCAATGTTACTAGCACACCATTTGTGTACTGGGAAACCTCCGGAGTTAAACAAATTTGTTAAATCCAAACGCAATTTAATGGCCTGCTCAATGGTTTCAGCACCCGATACAACGTCATCTACATAAACATCCTCTTCTATGACCTTAGAAGCTATTGGGAAACGCTGAGATTCATCACGGGCTAACTGTAACAATGTTCGGGTTGCTAAAAATGGGGCGCAAGCTGTTCCATAGGTGACGGTTGTTAGTTCGAGGATTTGAAGCGGATCATCAGGATTATCCCTCCAGAAAATTCGTTGCAAACTGCAATTATTATCATTCACGTGGATCCTTCTGTACATTTTGGAAATGTCTGCTGTTATCGCAAAACGATGCTTACGAAATCGCAGGATTATGGAAAAAAGATCATCCTGAACAGTAGGGCCAATCATCATAACCTCGTTAAGGGATGGTCCAGTTATACGAGCAGAGGCATCGAAGACAACTCTTAAACGGGTAGTGGAGCTGGTTGGTTTCAAAACTGCATGGTGGGGCAAATAGTGGACCAACTTCCCTGGGGTATCATCTAATTCGGAAATTTGCTTACAATGGGACAACAGCTTGTATTCGTTAATGAAATCTACATAAGCTTTCTTCAATTCAGCATTCTTTTTGAAGCGATGCTCCAGAATGTGAAAACGCTTTATGGCCAATGAACGATTATTTCCTAATTTGATTACAGATTCCTTAAGTGGGAGTTGGACAGTGTAGGTACCATCGGGATTTCGAACGGTGGTGGATTTAAAAATTTTCTCGCAATCTTCTTCTTCCTTAGACCTAACGTCACTAGACTCAACCGACTCAATAGACCAGAACCTTTCAATACATTCTGTGAGTGGTTGCAAACTGGCTGTGTAGCAATTCTGATTCTCATTCGTATCCTCAGAACCACCACCAACAACCCATCCCAGACGGGTTTCTTGAAGGATCGGTAAGTTATAACCAAGCATTAATCTACCGGGAAGCATCAAATGGAAAAACAGTTTGATTTCAATCAGCAGGTCAATTTCTGCTGGAATATGAAAGGTAGGATCGGCAAGAGGCAAACTTGAGGGAATTTTCAAAAAGCGGGGATCTAGTTTTCGACCAGGCAGAGGACCAGTTACCACATCGGTAACCAAACATTCTATTTGGCTTTGATAATCCGTGCAACAAGAACGGAACGAAAGTATTGCCTTCTTGTCCAGCACCGATCTTTTACCGGTTGCTCCAAAAACTTCAACATGGGTTGGTACCTGGTTGATTCCCAAACGCTGAACAAATGAACGAGAAATCAAATGTGGTTGGGAACCACAATCGAGGAATGCACGGCAGGGGTGGGGATTTCCTTGGCTGTCAAAGGCATCAACGATGGCTGTAAGCAAAAGCGTGCCGTCTGACCGAGGGACCTTATGGACTGGATTAGACAAAGACGAAGCACTTTCAACTGGAGGAAGAACTTGGGAACTAACAACATGAGTGGATTCCGAATTGGGGTTTGGATTATCAACAATGGGCTTTGGCGTATCAATAATGGGCTTTGGATCGGGTCTTAGAATTTTGGGCTCATGTAGTAACGTATTATGTTTACCTTGACACTCCTGGCAAGTTTTACTGGAAGGGCATTTCGAGGAAATATGGCCTTTCCTCAAGCAATTGAAGCAAAGATTGAGTTCTCTTACCTTAACTCTACGCTGGGGTACCGTCAAGGAAACAAACTTGTCGCACTTAAAGTTAGGATGACTCGCACTACAGATCTCACATATCGTCACACTATTAGCTACAGGTGTAGCCATAGCGAACGACTTAGCGGGTGGGGGCTTTGGGGCAAACTTCTGGCTGGGTTCCTTGGCAAACGATGACCTTGGATGACTGGCTTCGCAACGCTCTAACATCGAGCATCGCTCCTTCAGGAATTGGACGGTGTCGTCATACTTCGGGATCTGCTTATGGGGAATGGTGGATTCCCACTGCTTTCTCGTCTCAGGATCAAAGGCATTGGATAATACGACGACAACAAAACGCTCGGAAACGCCTTTCAAATCCTGTTTCAGCAGTCTCAATCCTTCAACGTGGCAGGTTAACTCGTTCAAAAGCTCTCTCATCTGCTTTGAGCACTCCTTGCTCATTCGTTTGAGATTCAGCAAGCCATGAATATGAGAGTCTACTGCCTTTCTTTCATCTTCGTAAACGTCAAGCAGTAGCTCCCATGCGTGGGCAAAATTTCCTTCGCTGAGCGTCCTTGGATCGATAATCCTGGCGGCGGAACCACCTGCTAGTGCCCACTCAAGGTGGTGCAGCTTGACTGCATTGGAGTCTCTGGACCTTGACATTATGTCCAAAAACACCTGCTGGAATCTCGGCCAATTTTCTGGTTTCCCATCGAACGAAGGGACAGGAGCCGGAAGCGGTTGCTGCTGAACAACTATCTGCGGTTGCAGGGTACTGGATGCTGGAGCGGATGATGTTGGCGGCAGAATCGGTTGCGGGTACAGGGATTGGATCAAGGTTTCCACCATCGTTGCGGTCTCTGTATGAAGGGTTTCAAACTGTAGGTACGTAGCATCACTTTCATCTAACTTTTCCGCCGGTAACAAGGCGACGATTTGATGATGGAAATTGAGATACTCTTGGAAGTGGGCCTCCAAATTTCTGGTATACACTTTCAGCTGGGCAAGTGTAAACTGAACAGCGGCGGCTTCCGACACTTCTTCGATGGTTTTCCGGATCCTGGTCACCTTGGCCTTGGCTTGGCCACGAAGATGAATGAGAGTCTTTAGCTCGGCCATTCTTTCACTTTTCTGGGGCGTATGTTGCATCATCACTGATTATACTGTCTTTTTTCAGGCTTAACTAGCTCACACACAACTAAACTGTCCTTTCGAAACTTGTTCGATCGTGTTTCAACTTGTTTCACTTGCACTCGCGTGGACTATACTTTCGAAACGCGGCTGACGATCGAAACGGCAAATGTCTCAACGAAATTTTCAATTTCTCCCCGAGAGCCACTAAATTGTTTCCAATGCGGATGGGATGGCACCGATGCTGCAATCCGACTCGAAGGACCAAACAATGTGCGGTGCACAATGTATGGGATCAGGAATCTGGATAGCTTGTCTTGATGGTGCTCCAAAACGACGACGGTTGTCGATTCGGAACAGCAATAGGTTGTCCGTGTGCTAGTCGAACTGGTGTCCACAATAGATTACCGCGGGTGGGGTCTAAATGTGGATCAATTCGATGGGACGAACACTAATTGCTTCCTTGGGTGCGCACTCCGATGCGCAGCAAGTCAGTGGACTGTATTGCGATGGCTCAGCTACAGCAGCAAACGGATGCCTCAGATCCAGCAGTGGAGGACGAAACACGAATGGTGCTCTTTTGGTGGCAGAAAGGAAAATTCCGGATTCTCTTTGGATTTGTTTATTTCGCGATGTTTACGGTTTGAAATTTACAAAAATACTGATATGATACGTACAGAATGCATTACTTTTATACCTGATTCATTTCCGATGTCTGAATCGGCGTTGTGTGATGTTGGCTCCTCCCACCTCCATTGAAACGAAAAAATATGATGGTACGGCTGGGCGGGAGGGGAATTCTTGCTAGGACATGATTGAACAGGATTTTATTTCTACTTATGAACTATGGGGGAAAGATACAAGTAATGGGATAAGATTTGTACTCAAGAATAAGATTTAATAATGGATTGGGAGATAGTGGGTGGGGAATTTAAAGCAAATATCGGTCAGGGAAAGACAAGAGAGATTTTTATGAATTTAGACGTTCGATACCGAACAAACAGTATGAACGCTATTAATTTGTTTTTGATTCTGATGTTTAGTTTCCAAGATATGAATGTTTGAATGCTCGAAAATGGCGTTTTTTGTAGTTTTTTTAAATTATCTGCCGAAATTGACAATGTAGATTAACAATTTATATGTTTTAGACAGCTTTAACGAATACCTTTCGAACAAGCTATAGATTGTTAAAATCGGACTATTATCAAAAGAGATATTTAACATTAAATGCGGACGAAAGATTTTTATCATTTCCCATAGCCAGAAATATGACCAAAAACATGTAATCTATTATTAACGCCAAAACGGCTTATTTTAGATCAATAGTATGTTCGGAGAATTTAATGGAGGCAATATGCCCTTTCTTTTGGTATTGTGCTTTTGCTGATTAATCCCCCTATGAGTGAGATATTTTCACAATTTTTTTTGGAAGTGATTATATCGAAATGATACCTTCAGCAAATTTGTAGCTCTTACTTTTGCGAATAACGTTACTGAAGACTTCAAATATCTATTTTGAATACTTTAAAAGTTATGGCTTGTTGTTTGTTGATTACTCTTTGTCGCTTATTTATTGTTCAATATAGTAATAATCCATTGAAATAAGCCAAACATTATTTCGATAAAACGAATTTTGTATTTCATTTTACTATCCACAACCGCTAGAAATAATCACCGAACACTTCCAAGTTATCTGGAAGGAACTTGATAACTTATCAGTACAAAAATGTTCATTTGTGCGAACTTTCTGACTGCAATTTTGCTAACTTATAACCATCGGATCGATCTGAAACATATCGGAAAATGAAAAGCGAAATAAATAACTCCAAGCAACGGCGTAGCCAAGAGAAGGTTTGGGGTTTAACACCATACAACCCCCCCTCCCCACAACACCCAAAAAAAAAAAAATTGGATTGAAGTTGAAAATTTTTTGATGCAGACTGATTTAATTCAATATTACAATAACAATTATCTGATCCGTAGATTGATAACCTGTTGTTGTAAACATCATGAGGACTTTTGATAAATTGTCGGTCCTGATATGTAACTGATCTCTTGGTCTTGATTTCACAGTTGTCTAATAGCATCAATATCAAATTCCTGTCTGAAAACATTCCAATAGAAAATTCCAGAGTTCTGTAATCAATCATAATCCTCAGATTTATTTTCAAATTGATCTCGTTTTTGTAGAGATGTACTGTAATAAGGGTCTTTATTTAATAGGAAGCGAAGTTAAAATTGATTTAATTCTATGAAACATAGAACTGCTCAACGAAAAATGCTTAAATTTCAACAATTGCTTAAAATGTTTTTGCCTTTCTCATTCACTCTAAAATTCGTCGATCTAATCCCGACCGGGAGGAGCGAGTGTCATATGCTAATCGACTCAGTTCGTCGAGATCGGAAAATGTCTGTGTGTGTATGTATGTCTGTATGTATGTGTGTGTATGTGTGTATGTGGAAAAAATGTGACCTCTGTTAATCAGAGATGGCTGGATCGATTTGCACAAAGTTTGTCTCAAATGAAAGGTACAATCTTCCCATCGGCTGCTATTGAATTTTTTATTGATTGGACTTCCGGCTCCGGAGTTACGAGTTGAAGAGTGCAATCACACAACAAATTCCCATATAAACTGAAATGAAAAATTTTCAAAATCAAATTTGTATTTTTGATGCCAAATGACATTATAATGCATGAAACATTGAGATTTGATGTAAACTCGAAAAAATAACGTTTGACAAAAATTGATTTTTTTGGACTTTGGTACTTATTTGCTCTGTTACTATTTTCTGAAAAATTAATTCTGCATAATTTTAAAACTTCAAAAATTACGGTTTCGGAATTATGCCGTTTAGACATTAAGATCGATTTTCACCAAACCCCCACCAATTGTAAAATTGGTATTGTAAAAAAACGTAAGGGCGATACTTCAATGCTGATAGGTGGGACCGAAAAAGTAAACAATCGCCAAAGGGACTATATACTATATATACAATCATTTTGTCAATTTCAATAGCAAACACAAATTTTAATTTAATAATTTCAAATACTTCATGAAGTTTTGGGTTTCGATCACTGAATCATGCAATCTAGGATGTAAAAAACACAATAGTTCTAAATTGGAAATAAAACCAAGTCTGGAAATATGCACTGTTGATTTTCTTTGAATGCCCTATGAGTCACAAGGGCGATTTTTCGGTACAAAAATCAATAACTCCCAAACCGTTCATTTTAGAGAAATTATGTCTGAGAGAATATTTTTGGGGATTAAATTCGCTTTCTTTCAAAGTAAAATGTAGCTCAGGTGGTCCTCTCAAACATTCTTTTCGAAAAATTATTTTTGGAACAAAATGGTATAGCAAGGTACTTACATCAGCAAAGTTGTAGAAAAATGTTTTTCAGTTAACATTTTCAAATGAATTAAAGTTATAGCACTATCGGTTTTTATGTTATAATTATTTTTATTCTTTAACTTAGGGTGTTTCTGAAAAAGTCAGTTTTTTAACTATAACTTTTTAAATAGTTAGTTTATCTTCATACTCTCTATGAAGCAATTTTAGTACTTTTCATTGCGCATATTTCTGCTGAAGAATGTGAATCGATATCATTTTTCGTTATCGAGTTACGATCATTTTTTTAAATAAAAATGATAGTTTTCAATGTCCTCTAACTCAGAAGGTTGCAAAAACTAGCAGCTAAATTTGTACTCTTTTGAAAGTGCATCAAAAATACTATAAAATATTTCAAAATCAAAGTCAGCATTTTTGCCCTTCGATGTCAAATATAAACAACAACACCACGAGTCGTGACAGTTTAATTGGTATCAATCTCATTCATGAATCGAATCGCAGTAGCCAACGACTGCTTTGATCAACGCGTGTAGTGCTTTGTATTATTAGTGCTGTTAAAATGCATAAAATAAAGTTGTTCGATCTCTGGAAAGTGGCCAAAGGTGAAAATAAAAATAAAATAAAAGTTGTGTTTGAGGAAATAATGAGATAATTTGATGTGGGACAAAATGAAAAAAATAAGTTCACTCAGAATGCAAAAGCTGTAACAATTAAAACATGTAAAAGGTTTGATCAATTTTGGAAAGACAGTAATCGAATTGAGACGAAAGTGCTCGATAAAAATTCGAAATATTTTGAGAAACCGTTAACAGTTCCTACAAAAGATTCAAACTGCACTTCCTCCCAAACCAGCATTCACAGAAATTCGTCGCTTACTTAGAACAGAATGAAGGGTAATCCTTTTGCTTTTTAAGGCAAAATGCGCTACATTTTATATTATGTCAACACTTCCATTACCAACAAGTTTCATGAGCGAACAAGGAGCTGAGGCTCGGAACGATCGGCTGAGTCACGGTAGAAATTGTTCAAGAGTCGCGAACATGGAAGATGTTTTCTTTAGAGCAATGGACTCGTCTAATCCGGTTCTTGCAGTTAGATGATCCCGATACAGTAAACGCACTGAAATAAGTTCAATATTAAATGAGTTAGCACTTTGAGAAAAGAGACACGATTCAGATAACTATAACGACGACGATGCTGATGATGTTGATGATTGTGATTATAATAATTATGAGGATGACGATGATAATAAAGTAGTTACGTAGAATAGTAAAATAAATATCTGTCTGAGCCTAACGTTTTCAATATTTGTGTACATATATTTGACAAGCTCAAAAAATCATTTAACAACTCGACTTTTTGATCTAGTAAAGCAGGTTCTAAATGGCAATGACCAGACCCTTAAAAACAGCCGTATGCTGATGCCATTTAATCATAATGTTGATGTCAACATTTTTCGCTGAATGACAAAAAAAAAGCAAAAGTTGATTTTGAGATATTTTACAGTATTTTTGATGCACTTTCGAAAGAGTACAAATTTAGCTGCTAGTTTTTGCAACCTTCTGAGTTAGAGGTCATTGAAAACTATCATTTTTATTTAAAAAAATGATCGTAATTCGATAACGAAAAATGATATCGATTCACATTCTTCAGCAGAAATATGCGCAATGAAGAGTATTAAAATTGCTTCATAGAGAGTATGAAGATAGACTAACTATTTAAAAAGTTATAGTTAAAAAACTGACTTTTTCAGAAATACTAAAATGACACCCTAAGATAAAGAAGAAAAATAATTATAACATGAAAACCGATAATGCTAAAATGCTACAACTTTGATGCATTTGAAAATGTTACTTGAAAAACATTTTTCTACAACTTTGCTGAAGTAAATACCTTGCTACACCATTTAGTTCTAAACATAATTTTTCGAAAATAATGTTTGAGAGGACCACCATAGCTACATTTTGCTTTAAAAGTAAGAAAATTTAATTTCCAAAAATATTCTCTCAGACATAATTTCTCTAAAATGAACGGTTTGGAAGTTATTGATTTTTGTACCGAAAAAACGCCCTTGTGACCCATAGTGGAATGGTGGGTTTTTTCAAGAAAAAGCGTTGATTTCTTAATTCTCAGTCGCGTTGGAAATTTGAGTAAAGTATAAACTTCAAATCGATTAAAAAAAATCGATTTTTTTTGGCTCAGTACAATATACATAACCCCTTTAGAAAAATCAGTTTTCCCACCACAATGCATTGATTGAGGAATTTAGATATTTTATTAACAGAGCATTAGCAATAATTCGTTTGTATGTCTATTTTATGGGCCATTTTTTCACCTTCCCATTGATTTGCTTTGAGATTTCTAGCACTGATGTTGTCCTATGCTGATTTGAGTGATTCTCTGAGTCCTGCCACTATCCCATGTAGTATGTGTTATCAAAAACATCGCGAAGCATCAAGTTCTAAATGTTCTCAAACGATATAATATCCGAAGAGAGTGATAAGAGTTATAAGAAATGTCTCATCACACTGTTAGGTGGATTAAAAGCGTTTTTTCGACAGACACTGCTTATTTTATTTAAAACTTCTCATTTTTATCTGAATTAACCTTCTTTTTTTCTTGAATAAGACATAAGACATGTCTCCGTATTATATGTTACTCTTCCTTCTGTATTCCGTTCTTTATTTTTTTTCTTTCGTTTCGTTGTTCGTATACATGATTATTCTTGGTTCCTATTTTAGTATAGCGTATTATAGCGAATTTTTCGTCATGTATTCCATAACTCAATTATTATTTTTGAATGCTGACTAGTATACACATATCGATTTAATAGCTTTTTGTCTCTATATTTATAGTAGTTTAATAAGGTGAATATGTACATATGTATTCACCATTAGGTACCGTATTCTTAGGTCTATGTTTCGGTTTATCGTTGATATCCTTTTTCTCTCGTCTTCTTTTTCATTGAATTGCAATATTTGAGGTGATTCTACTCCGCGGTTTGTCGGAAGCTTGTACCTTCTTGTGTACATGTGTAAGTTTATTATTCGTTCCGAAAATTTTCGCAGTTATATCCACGTCACTACCCTGCGGTTCCGCAGTCTTTTCCTAGTCTGGCAGTATCGACCGGGGTTCTAGATACTCGTGTTCCTCTTCGTGAATTTCGACTTCCCTGACTCGCGGAGTTGTTGTGCTGACGCTTCTCCTTTTATTTGTTGCTTCTCTGGTGCCGGAAGGTGTTCCCGCGTTTTGGTCCCAACGGACCTTCTTGTTTAATGCAGTTACCTCCTGCGCGCTTTCCGATAGTGTCGCAGGATTACTGTTTACCGGAACCGTATTTGTACTGCTGTTTCGCCAGGTATCGCTTACTGTGCATGTAGTGCTGTTTCCGCGCTCGGCTCGCACTGGAACAGGGGAAGATATCTCCAGCTTTCCGATCCTCTCCTCACCGCTTTCGGGGCTCCTCCTTTTCTGGGTCATAGTAGTCATAACGGTCATTGGTATTGGTTGCGATATCGTGAATCGCGGGGGCCGTCGTTCTTCACTCCTGTTCTCTCTGTTCGTTATCGTTTTCTTATACCGTCCTACAGTGCGGGGGCAGCATGTTATTTTACCACGTAGGCAACACACCCCCATGGCCGTCACCCCGACACAAATGGTGGCTAGTGTACTCCAACCCACCCAAGGGTGTTCTAACGGTGCGTATATTAAATTCTCCAACGTGGTTCTATCCGCTGTTAGGTCTTTGACGTCCACCCCTAAGTCGAACAGGCGCTTGTTGTTCAGGAATGAGTATATTTTGTTATCCTTGCCTAACTTTGGGATAGTCTCTTTATTCCATTGTTCTAACATGGGCAGTCGGAAATCCGAGCTGCAATTTACAAGGTTGGCCTTTAGTCCGAAATCAATCTCTTCTATATGTACGATTCTTACATCGTCTGTGGTTACTACCATTCCCGGCATCACATGCACCGTGCCCGTTCCTAGTACCGACATGCTGGTGTAATTTCCTCCGTTGCTAATATTGGCTTGGGTGGTTGTAGGGGCCGTATACAGCCATACGTTGGGTTTTTCTGTTTCAAACCACATTGTGTGGTCAAGTTTGATGATGCGCTGGTCGCAGCCGCCCTGGTTGGTTTTGTACAATAAATTGGTTGGGCACTCGCCCCCATGCTCTAAGTTCTTCTCTAAATTCGGTATGCTGCATAGCGCGCAGACTACGAGTCTTCACGCATTTTTCGTATGTCTGCGTGTCTATGACGTATCCCCATTTCCTGGTGCGCTTGATTAATATAATGTTTTCACGTAGATGCACGAAAGTCACTACGTGGTCCCTAAGATGGGAAGTTACAAACCCTCTGGATACCTCGAAGGCAACTTGTTTAACTACCGGTATCTTGAAGTTTAGGTCGATCTGGCCGCCTTTGCCCACCGTTCGCGACAACTTCATAAGTTGAAATATTTCGGGGATTATGTCCCCATTCGTCCCTCGTGGGATCGAGATCCCTTTTGGTAACAGATCTTCTTGCGTTTCTAGTTTGGCTAGTAACTCGTTAGGTTCTATTAGTTCTAGTATTACATCGGCCATATTGGCTTCGTTCAGTAGCACTTTCACCACTAATGCTTGTCTGTGTCGTAGTTTAGTGTTTATGTTTTGAATCAAAAACCCGATTTCGATTATTTCGGCCTCTAGGGCCAGTATTTCTTTGATGCCGTTTGAGTACTCCTGCCCCTTTCTGACTTGGTTTTTAAGTTGGTCGAACTTGTTATTGATGGATACTGTCTTCTGATCGATGGTCAGCATCGAGTTGTTGACGTATTCGTACATAGAAGTAATTACTGAAGTTTGGTGGCTTGACAGCTGCTTCAGTTTCTCCTCGTTCCCACGTAGTTTGTCCATATTTTCATCGACTCGTGTCCTATCGGCTCAGTCCATATCGCCTAACATATTCCAAATCCCTCTTGGATGTCTTTGGGGGAATAATGACGCAGTAAAATCCTCTAACTCTTTGTTACGAAGGTTCTCTGCTTTAAGCCCGTCACTTAGGGGTTTACATGAGCTCCTCCCTAGTCGCTCGGTAAGGTTCCCGCAGATTAACTGATATGCTGCCGTGGCCTTATCCACGTTTATTCGCCCTATTGATATATCTCGTGTGTCTACACTCACCCTCATGCTGTAGTATCCTTGGGTGATGAGCGCATCACCGATTCTCTCTAGGATGACCTTAGACGTCCCGCTCCCTCCAGCCAGGCATAACACCAATAACACCATTCTGCAAGTAACCAGTTATACACCATCAGTCATCGTTGAGTGTCGTATAGTTAGCTGGGTATGTGTACGATGACCCTTAATTGTGCTTTGCTCCCTACCTCTTAATCTGAATATTTTTTAGCCGGTTATTGTGAACCTTTTCTAACCTGTTTCCATTTTTGACCACGGTCGTGTGCTCACTCGGGAGTTCAACGACTTCGTATGGTCCTCTCCAAAGAGGTTGCAATTTTTGTCCGGTACCTGTGGGGTTGGCTTTAACTAACACCAAATCGCCCCACATAGGTTGCCATGCGTTAGTGTTTCTATCGTACAATTCTTTCCTTTTTTGTTTCGATAGAATTAGATTTTCGCGTGCTTGAGTATGTATGTTCTTGAATGTAGATCGCATCTCATTCACGTAATCCTCATAATATACGCCCCCATTGTCCCATTTGTAAACTGAATAAGGGATGTTGGCGCGTTTGCCATATACTAATTCAAATGGTGTGAAACCTGTTGATGAATTAGTTGTTGTATTATATTCAAACGTAAAGAAGGGTGAAAGTTGATCCCAAGTTTTCGGATCGCTTCCTACGTATTGTCGCAACTAGATTTTCAGTTCTCTATTTGACCTTTCCACCAAATTTGCTTGTGGGTGATAAGTACTTGTAATTTTCTTTATTTTCAAAATTCTGCAGACGTTTTTCATTAGAGAGCTTACAAAATTTGTCCTATTTTCTGTTACCAACTCCAAGGGAGTTCCAAATTTGCAGATATAATTCTCAACAAATGTTTGCGCGACCGTTGCGCTTTCTTGATTTTCCATCGGTGCTACAATCAAGTATCTTGTTAGGTCGTCTTGCATAACTAGACCGTATTTGTTACCCCAATCGGATTCTGGTAATACCACAATGTCCATGTATAACTTTTCAAATGGTTCAGACGATGTGGTTGTTATTTTCATTGGAATTTTGTTGGATCGTCCTATCTTGTTCTTTTGGCACGAATCACATTGTTTGACGTAGTTCTCTACATCTCGTCGCATATTTTTCCACTCGAATAGTGGGCTTATGCGTTTCAATATTCTTTTACTGCCGACATGTCCGCCCAGCGGAGAATCATGAAACTCTTTAAGAACGGTTTCTCTTTCTTCTACTGGTACATGCATTCGGTCTTTTTCTGGCGCAAAGAGGGTGAATACCTTATTAAATTTTGCTGCTATAAATCGTAAAATGTTTGTTTCTGGTGGCGTTTGTATGTTTCTAAAGGAGATAATTTGAATATTCTTATCTTCTTTCATGTGTTCGGGACAGTTCGCGTCAACTAATCATTGGAAAAATACTTTTGTGTCAGCTCTTGATCGGCTTGACCCATTTAGAATCATACCCCATATTTTTCTGTTTGGGATGGCAAATATTCTACCGTTTAAAAAATCTTTCAACCCATGAGGGAGGTCGACCAATTCGCTCAGCTCTTTATAGGCTGACCTACTATTAACGATAACGAATGTGGCGTCTGTTTCGCTCTCGTCGATCTTGCTTTTTGAAAACTTTAATAGTTTGAAATCTATACGTCCCTGCTCCAGATCATTTTCAAAATCTTTGTGTGTGATTGTTACTTCTAGATCATCTTTTTCGTCCCATTCAAAATCGATATTTTCTAGCCTGTTCATGTGAGGGTTCCATTCGGATTGCTGTGTGTCCCTGAATAGCCCAAATATTTCTGATGGGTCTGTAATCTGTCTCGTGGTCTTTGTTTCGTTTTGCTTGTCTATTTGTTTGGCAAGTTTTTCGTCTTCTTCTTGCTGTTGTTGCAGTTTCTGTTGCCGTGTGACTACAGCGACCGTGTGAGATTTTTCATCTACCTCAGCATCAGGATTAAGTCTTGATAGAAAATCTGCTACAACATTATCTTTTCCTTGTTTGTAGCGTATGTCCATTTCCAACCCTTGGAGCTTTAAACGAAGTCGTGTCAGGGTGGGTGATGTTTCCTTTAATTTCCAAATAGAGATTAAAGGTCTATGATCTGTGTAGACGATAAATTTCTGATTATAAATAAAATGTTTAAATCTATTCACTGACCATACAATTGCGAGTAATTCTTTCTCTATCGTATGGTATCTTCTTTCTGCACCTACCAGACCTCTGCTCGCATAGGCTATGGGTCTATCGGTGGACTTTTCATTAGAGAGTACTGCACCAATTCCATACTCGCTTGCATCTGTTGTGATCACAAACGTATCTTTGTAGTTCGGTCTTACCATCAGAGTAGTTGAAGTTAAAAAATCTTTCAATTCTTCGAATGCTTTCTGACATTCCTCAGTCCAAATAAATTTTACATTTTTCTTTAGCAGATCGTTCAATGGTTTGCGTTTTTCTGCTATTTGTGGTATGAATTCACCATAAAAATTAACCGTTCCTAAAAACGAACGAACTCCTTTAACTGTTTTTGGCACAGTTATTTCTTTGATGGCCTTTATATTATCTTCCATCGGCCAAATGCCTTCTGAATCAATTGCATGTCCGAGATATTTAATTTCGGTTCTTAAGATTTGGCATTTTCCTGCCTCAATTTTCAAATTGTGTCGGCGCATAGCCTTCAAAACTTTTGGTTTTCGTTGTGTTCCTCAATGGTCGACCCGTAAATGAGAATATCGTCTAGGTAAACGATAGCTTTCACATTTTCAATTTCATATAATATTGTGTTCATCAACTTCTGAAATGTTGATGGACTATTTCTAAGGCCCATAGGCATTCTTGTGAATTCAAAATGCCCTTTTGGGGTGGAAAAGGCTGTATTAGCCGCATCTTTTGGATTGATCGGGACATGGTAAAATCCAGATTTCAAGTCCAATGTTGAAAAATATTTTGATCCTCCGAGATTGTCGAGTATTTCGTCGATCAGCGGAATTGGATATACGAATGGTTTCGTTACCAAATTCAATGCTCTAAAGTCGACCACGATTCTATACTTTTTGTTCCCGTTTTCATCGTCCTTTTTTGGCACGCACAATACCGGTGCATTCCATGGGCTTTTACTAGGCTTTATACCGCCTTGCTTCAGAATTTCATCGATTTCTGCATTTATATGTTTTTTGTTGCTTTGGGGAATCTATATTGCCTTTTATTTATTGGCACGTTCGATGTTGTCTCTATTTCATGGACTGCCGCATCTGTGATTGTTAGATGGTCTCCCTTTTGGTAGCACACATCGCTATATCCCGCCATTATTGATTCAATGGCTGCGAAATCTCCCCCTTTTAAATGGCTTAGATTGAGAATCTCGAATAACTTCTCGGTCCGTTCGCTACCACGTAACTGACCGTATTTCTGATTATCAACGAGGCTGTAGTCTTGGTTATCGTCGAGATTTTCTGGGAATTGTTCCTCCCGACCAAAGTAGAGCTCTTCGAGGTATTCATCATTACGGTTGGTCATACCGGTGCTTTTAAGCTCAAAATTATTGCTTCCTTCCGTGGTTTCGGGTCCATATTCGGGGATCATACTTTTTCCAGCTCCGTTTCTACTATTGTAAAAGATCTTTGCGTTGGCTATGATCGGTTCCGTCTGGCATCCTTTTTCTTTTACTTTCAGCGTATTCTGGACTCCTTCCTCCGCGAGGGTTGGGCGCGCTTTAGTTTCGCCTTTTCCGATACTCCTGTGAAGTTTTGTATTATGTCAAATCCTGTATTTCTTGGTTTGCTGGTCTCCCCTCCATTGTCCTTCGCGAGTGAGAGTGTGTTCTCGCTCAGGTACTGTTGCACGCTCGGCCGCGGCTCTGCTTCTGGTGCGAATGTTATGGGGTTTTCTTGCATTAGCAGACGCTCTCCTTGGTTGTCGATGGCTATCACGTGTCTGTTTATGAATTCCATGCCGAGGATTCCGGCGAATCCCAGCTCCTCCACCACGTCGAATTTTATTTTAATCTTGCGGCCCTTTATGGTACAGTCCGCCTCTGTAGTCCCTAGGCTTACTCGGGCGATGTTCATTACTTCCGAGTATTGTATCTTTTCTTCTATGTTGATCTTTGCGGCGGCTATTGTCTCTGCGCCCTTCCTACTTATTAAATTGGAGCTTGCTCCCGTGTCTATAAGGAATCTTGTTCGCATACCTGGTTCGGACGCACTTTCCAGTTCAATTTCGTATGCATTGAACCAATTCCTAGTTATCTTATGGTCTATGATCCCTTCGTTGTCCTCTTGTTTATTGCGAATTGCGACAACTAAATTATCGGGCGCTTTAATGTGCATTTTCGTAATATTACCTTTCATATTCATGCTGGCTAAGCGTTGATCGATTTTTGTCAGTTGATTTTGTAATGTGCTTATTGCTGTTTTTGTGTCGAAGGTTCCGGCTTCCTTTGGGAGGTATAGTTCGCTGGGAACTCGGCTATCTGTCAGCCCGAGCTCCCGCATCTTCAGTTTTTTCGGTTATCGTAGTGCTGTTTTCTTTGTCGATAATCGCCATACTGTCCGCTACCCTGATATCCGCGCTGTGGGCTTCTGTCCTGATCTCTAAAGTTGTTTCTGTTTCCCGGCGTCTGCGTCGATGGCTGGTGGAATCTGTCGCGGTCACCGAGGACCGCGTTCTGTCGCGTCCTGCCATAGTCTTGGTTACTCCCGTTTCTGTCGTTGTGCCTATTAGTATTTCCTCGGGTCTCGTCGTTCGTGTATCTATTGTGTCCAACTTGTCGTCTGTTGTGGTAATCGTTTCCCCGTCCAGGTGAATATTCGCGATTCTCGTTACGTGCGTATCTATTATATCCGCTTTGTTGTCTGTCGTTAAAATCATTTCTACGCTCAAGAGAATATTCACGATTCCTACTTTTCGTTTATCTGTTATATTCGCCTTGCGGCCTATCGTTGTATTCGTCTCTACGCCTAGGTGAGTATTCACGATTACCGTTGCCCGAGTTTCTCGATCTTCCAAAGTTGTTATTGGAGTTTCTGTTACTGAATCTGTTTTTCTCTGAAAAGTTTCTGAAGTCCCTGTCGTTTCTATTGTCTAATCTTCTTTGCGTTGCGGGAGGTCCCGAATTTCGGTTGTTGTTACCTCTTGTTTGGCCACTTTCGGCCTCCGAATATGTCGCGAAGTGATTAGAATTTCCGGGTCTGTTGCCTCGGACCTCTCTGCGCGGGCTCTGCCCTAGTCGGCATGATTTCAAGCGTTGTACTATGTTTTCCAACCGCTCGCACTCCGCACATTCCTCTTTCAGAAACTGTATTAAATCCTTAAACGGTATCCTCTGGTTCCTTGCGGATTGTTTCAGATTTGGGCTTGTTAAACCCCCAATAAAGTGTATTTTGAGCGCCCTCTCCGCGAAGGATACCTGGTCGCCGTTGTTTCCCAGTTGAATTTGTAATTCGTCGATACATTCCTTTTACTAAATTGACCCCTCAATTTCTGGAGCATTTCCGCCCACGTCTCCGCTTTAACTCGGTTGATGAATGTGGCCGCCTTGCCTTTTAGTTTCATCAATACTATATTTAAAAGCGGTTTTTGGTTCGCGTCTGGTGGCATTTCGTCGGTGAAGTGGCTGACTTGGACCAGGAACGGCTCTAGTTCGTCCACCGATCCAAAAAATTCGGGGATACATTTTATCGCCATTTGCATCGGGAAGCGGTACACCTCCACCTTTCTCTGATTCCCCTGCATGATCTCTTCGTCTACACTTACTGTCCCACTTCCACTTTCTGACAAACTCCTTTGTGTTTTTAGTCTGGTGTGTTTTTTTTGGTTTTCCGTCGTCCAGAGGTTTGTCTTCTTCCGATGACTCTTCTTCCGATGGCTCTTCTTCCGATGGCTCCGCACTTCCGCCTTCTGACACGCTTCTTTGCGCTTTGAGACCTGTTTTACCTGCCTGTTCGGAAATCACGGCTTCGTCAAGGATCTTTATTGCTGCTCCGTACTTGTTCCTTACTATTTCCAATTGGTCGATTAGTGTATTCCAATCATCGAGCCCTACTCGATTTTCGTAGCTTGCTACCAAGCTCTCAAATTCTCTGTATGTTTCCTTCAACGTCTGTTTTTTCGTTAAAATGCCTTGGAGCGTTCGTGATCTCGTTTTGTTTTTGTACAAATTGTCGTATTCCCGTAAAATGTACTCATTAAAATTCCTCGATTCTGCTCGACATTTGCCTTTCCTGCCGGATAACCGCCGCCGTTGCTCCGGCGTTCCTCCTGGTTCTCCGTGGTGTCCGCCAGTTTCACTTAATTTAATTCGACTTTGACAAGCACCCTACAATTCGTGTGCCGGCTTGACTATTTTATTCGCGGTCAGTGTTGTGCACACTTGTCCTTAAACTTGTTATGCCTTTTTGTATACCAGACATCCAATGTCGCCCGAGTACGGCCGAGTTTTCATTGGTTTACAAACAACTAACGTAGACGAGTTACTTCCATGGTCTATTCTGGGGTCCTCAAAAACATTTAACCCTGTTCAGTTTGCGAAACCCACCCATTGTCAGGGTCAGCAAAATAAAATATTTCATAGCCGTTTGCTATGCCGTTGCCGTTGATCGGCTTGCTTTGTATGCCAACCTGGTGCGATGGTGGTGAACTTGACCCACGTCTACCGTCTCTGATTCAGGTCCAATTATACTACCCTTAGTGGTGACAAGTTTGGATTGAATTTCTGTGCCGTTTATACTGGCGGTGATCTTCGAGCTCAAGTCTACCGCGTATCTCGTACGCTTTTATTTGTTTATTAATTCGTTAAAAGCAAACACAAACACATGTAGTGCTGTGTGCATCATACACGCGGCATCAAACCTCTGACCGTTTGTTTAGAAAACAACTGCATTGCTTGCGATGGTTTTCATCGTCGCAATGGACAAATTAAGTTGGACAGCTATTTTTTGCGTGTCACCTACAATGTGCTGCTCCGTGTCATGATACCCTGGTAGCGCTTTCAGTGGATCTTTAATCAGTGATCCTTATACCCTTAAGGAGGGTCGGTATTAATAAAACAAACTGACCTGATAGCTTGGACTCGCCATTTCTATCGGTCTGTTAGTGTTAGTATAACAAATTGTCATCAATCTGAAAGTTAGTGATTATTTGCTTGAATAATTACTTTAAACCCCGTATATTAGGGTTACCAAATGGGCTGAAAGCGAAATAAGGACATTTTGAATTTTGACCGAGACTAACAAATTTTACTAATCTTTGACTAAATGTGTTTGGTTGAGTGGTGTTAAGAAAAGATTTCCAATATTTTTTTAGAACAGCGCTTTTTTGTTCTTCTGGGGTCCTAAGGAACTATGCAGAATATTAGGTCGTGGCATACCGTGTTACATTTGAAATTTGTATGGATATTATTGCGAGAAATCCTATATTTTTCATCTTCATTTCCAAAAATCAAAGTTTTTCCTTAAGAGAACTTATTGATTAAAGTCCATGAAGTTACTAAGAAATTTGTCGACTGTGCTAAAAAGTGATAGCTGTTTAAAATTTGATGGTTCGAATTAGAGGACAAATCTTTTTTTTCTGTCAGCGCTCAACAAGATGAGAAACATGAAAAGTATTAGTTTGTAACTTTTCTTCAGGCAATAAATTTTTTGGCTGAACTAAACTTTTTGAATCATTAATATGAACGTAACAAATCAAAAGACTCTAAGGAAGTGAACAACTAAAATGGCGAGTAAAATGTTTCATTCGCTTAAGTGAATTTAATCTAATTGATTTCAAATATAACATGAATTGAGATTAAAACTAAGGACATTTGAAGTAAAATTTAGGACGCTTTCCCAAATCACCGAAATTAAGGACATGTCCTTTAAAATAAGGACGGTGGGTAACCCTACGTATATAGCACCCCTGTTTGGGCCTAGGGGTGGCCCTTGGTGTGGGAAATCTGCAGTTTGCTGTTGGTGGCTGGCAATGTTTATAAATGTCCGCAGACAAATAAAACTCTTGGGATGGACCACCTAAAACAATTTGCAAACAACTTATGTGGACTGTATTTTTGAAAACCACTTGCAACTGGATGTGATTAATTGGAAGTAAAAACACTTTTTTACACTTTACACTTTATTTGGAATTTCACTTTGTCACTTGTACTTTACACTTCACTTGTTGGAATAATACTGGTTGCTGATGTGCGCTGAGCGCGCTTATTTATATTAATCACCACACATTCTAGAAACGCATGGATCATCCGCGATGCTTGTCGATGCCATGTCACACATCAATTACCTGTCATCTCTTTCCCACATCATACGATTGTATCGTTGGGTCACTCACGCTCGCTGACGATGATGCAATACCGCGCGTATCTCTGCTACTGCTATTGTTGTTACTACTGCTGTGTGTGATGATCGTGCGCGCAAAATATATATTGCGGGAATGTTCTTGATCGTCTGTGATGCTGCGCGATTTTACTAGTATATTAACTTGCCTACCGTTGATTAGCGTTTGAGGCGCTAACAACCCCTATCCTATTTGTATTGAACTGACACAAGTCAACATCTCAGCGGGCGCACAGTTCATGAGTCCCACTGACAGTTCAAATTATTCCGCTTGTCTCGCTCGAAGCTCGATTTTCGCTAGCCAGATTCTGTACGGTATGACTTAATTTTATTAGATATTTGGTAAAAAGCGAGAATATTGGATAGCTAATTGAAGAAATAAAGTAGAAATGGTTCACTTACCCTGTGCCGTGCAATTCTGTTGCTTCCTCCTTTCCAATTGTGAAAATTCAATTCATTCAATCAACGGTATTTGCATGGGGAGAGAACTTTTCGATTTCAACTTCAGATCACAAGTAACTTCTAAATCTCTTATGAACTGGTTCACTACTTTATCTTCGCTGGTTATGTTAAATTCGCATCACTCGCCACTCCATATTCCGTTAACTAGCGAACTAGTAAAGATACAATTCAAATCAACACAAGATTCACAGATAAATATCCAACGGAGGATCACCTCGTACGCACCAGCTGGTTTACTATCTTTAATAGCTGAAACCGATATCACACTTTCACTTTCTCACTGTTAGGCTCCAGCCAGAAATGTTCGCGTCCAAGGCCTCAATTTGCCTTTTTGCGCTGTCACCACATGAATAGAATTGTTTTCCACAGTTATCCAAGTAACTAGTTAAATGATCTTGTAAATTATAGCTGTTATACTGAGCCTTATGCAGTTTCACATAAAATCTGTTTGTACTTAGACATGCATGGCTTAACTTTTGAGACAAGGGTATATTACTGGTAGGATCAACCAGAATAAAAACGCGCCACCGTTCTAGATGTGTTCTCCTTATCCTCAGAGCAGTTGAAGGAATAATTCTTCACAGTTACCTTTTCCAACACAGTTTTATTAGAATCCTGAAATACTACCGTACCAGCGCCCAAATCACTTTCGCTTCAGCGTAATCTTCGCTCAGAATAATTCCGTTTTAAAACCCTGATTGGCTGAGTACCGACTAACTTACTAATTACCGACTGACCGACTAATTAACTTATTACGACTGACGCACGCGCACGCCTGCTATCCGTGCGAACACTAACTGACCCCTTAGAATTTGACACAAAAGACTTTTATCATATCATCTGTGTAGACTTTACTCTGAGAGAGTCCCAGACCTAAACAAAACATTCTTTCCACGCTCGCGAGAGTAAAGACCCCGGTGGATGAATCAGTAGTTCATTATGACTCATACTCGGAGGCCTTTACTTTCTACAACAGCGTCGCCGTCTGCTGCTAGCAGCAACAAACTGTGTTTAATTAAACAAAGTGTTTATTCGTTTTCCGTAAGCATATGGCTTGGAAAGCGCGAGTGCATCAAAATATCAGCTTAGCTTAAGGCTGTAGCTGGTGATGTAACCCAGGAAATTAGCTTCCATGGTACACCACTTGGAGAAATTTGCCAGGGTTGATGCTGGCCGAAAACTATGGGCGCTGCACATGAAGCGATGATACGATTCCTTGATTGCAGGATCTCGTTGCAAACGGCACTCCAGGCTGTGAAAACGGCGTTCTGCGATGGCTCTGGAGGCCCCCAGGAAGACTTCTGGATCTCCGTTGCGAGGAAGACGTACGACGTACCTTCCAGTCGAATCGCGCTTGACTGTACTGGAGTACAACTCATCACAGCGATTTTCTTCGGGAGAATGTGCGGGGCAAGTGGAAATCGCTTCTAACTCCCAAAACTTCTGAAGTGCGACTTCTAAATCTTCATTGGTAATGGAGCGATTGCAGATCCGGGGAATGCAGGTAGATCCATTGGACGCGGAACCAGAGACCATCCGAATGGCGTTTCGACTACCCACGGAAGACCGTTACCGAGCGAGATCTTCCTACCGGTGTGAAGTTCCCAGAAGGCCTCACTTCCGATGACGAGGTTAATCTTTCCTGGGACATGGAACTGTAGATCTGCTAATCCAACCTGCGGGAATTTCCACGCCGACGTATCGACCGGCATGATCGGCAGCTCTACGGATGGCTGCTTCAGAATGAGGAACTCGAGCTTCGTGGAAAATGGCTGAGTTCTCGATTCAATGGAGGCGGTGATGGCATTTTTCACTCTTTGCGTTGAGAGACCGATTCCTGCGACCGAAATGTCCACCTTGGTGCGACGGCTTAGGAGAACCTTCGCTAACTGACCGGAGATGAAATTGGACATTGACGCCGAGTTAAGTGGAGCACGAGCCTTGTGTTCCCTGCCATGATCATCAACAACGTTGAGAACAACTGTTTCCAGTAAAACTATACTGCATGTGGTTTGGATCGCCATGCTGATCTGCGGTGGAGCAGAACCCGAACTGGACGAATGCGACTGTTGAATCGGTGGAGATTGTTGTGATGATCCCGTAATGGTAGAACTCGACGACACCCTGGATGGAGAGGAATCGTGTAACGGGAATGATGTCTTTCGTGGTACGTACGACACGTAAACTTTGATACACACTTCTTGGCTGGGTGAGCAAAGCTCAGACAATTCCAACACAACCGTTTTTGCGAAACTAGCTCTCGGCGCTGGCGGACATCCTTTTCAAGGAACACTGGGCAGTTGCGGAGGGAGTGGCTGTCTGAACATGCTAACTGACATGGAGAATCTTGGTTGGGCGTAGCAGCTGCGTTAGCTGCGCACTTCACCTTCATGCCCTTCCAACTCGGGGGGCCGGCCACCTTCGGAAGTGCCGGCTGCTGCGTATCTGGTCCGACGGAATTGAGGACGCGTACCCGCTGGTACAGGTACTCAACCAGTGCCTCGTACTTGACATCGTCCTGGCTGCTCGTTTTCGCCTCCCATGCTCGCATCCAGTTTATACGACAGCATGTTCACCAGCGGCGTATCCCAATGCTCCACAGGTTCATCCAATTTCGCCAACGTCCTACATGGCGCTGGAAATCGTCGACCAGACTGTGAATGCACTTAGCAGACTCCTGCTTGAACGCTGGCAGCTCGTAGAGTGTCCTAAACAGCTGATGTTTGAGAAAACGGCGATTGTCGTACCTCTGTGTATGGCTTCCCATGTTGACGCATAGTTGTTGGCTTCGACGTCAACTGACTCGAACGGCTTCTCTGCGTCCCCTTCAAGCGATTGTAGAAGGTACTGAAGCTTGGAGACCTTTGGCATGTCCCCATTGGAATGAACCATGGACGTAAAGGTGTTGTTGGCGCGAAATCACTGGATTGGCCCCTACGAGCGACTAGGTCAACTACCACTACTCATCTACCCGTTTATCAGGTACAGACACAGGAAATCACAACATTATACAAATTTGCTTTTTTACCCACTAATTTGTTACCACTACCCTCGCATCTTGTGAATAAAATATTACAGTGAGTTATACCATCTAGTCGTCAACACGCGTTTTTTTACTCCGTTCGACGAACTTGTTTCTCTCGGTTTCTTTCGCTTTCGCGGTTTTTTCGGACTTTGGCTGCAACAAATGGTCCTTCGAACCGGATCTCGGGACCGTCGGTGACAATTACAGCGCGTTTTATCCGTTTTCGCCGTCGTACCGCGATTCGCAAAAGTGCGCCAGTTTGAGACAAACCCTCAAGAGCGAGAAAAATTTTGCGTGATTATCCATAATGGACTCACTCGTTCGCGGGAGAAAATCGCAGGAATCACGATTGGATCGCATAAAAAGGATTTTAGCTCGGTTCCGAGCAAGTGAGGAGTTGGACGATATAGACATCCAGACTGAGCTGGATAACCTCCAAGAAGTTTGGAGCGGGTACCTGTCGATCCACGGACGGATGGTGGAGGTATGCAAAGACACCGAAATTGATGACCTTCTCGATCAATTGGCCAATTTCGAGGAAGACGTCGATTTATTGAAAAATGGATTCAACAAATTGCTAAAAAGGATGGATTTCTCGTCCACTCAACACGAGGTCCCACTAATGCAAAATGGCACCGACGCCATTCGGAAACTCGCAGAACAGCAAGCAAAATTTTTCCGCCGTTTGTCATCCAATTTTTCCTTTGTGCATCAAGCTGCCAACTCGAGCACCGCTGCAACAAGTGTTGATCAGAACTCACAGATTTTTTCTGATATTAAACTACCGCGCATTAATCTTCCAATAATTAGCGGTAACATTCTCGAGTGGCCATCGTTCTACGATTTGTTCGACAGTGCTGTTCACAAAAATCCGAACCTGCAGGACAGTCAGAAGCTTTATTTCTTGAAGACCAACCTCAATGGCGAAGCTGGGTCTTTGATTTCTCACCTTAGGATCGAGGACACCAATTACGCACCCGCGCTTGCCAAACTAAGGGACAGATACGATAAGCCACTCGAAATAGCTGCACAGCATATACAGCGCTTTCTGGGCCAACCATCAATGACGTCTCCATCCGCCATTGGATTGCGCTCTCTACACGATGTGTCTGACGAAGTTGTTTGAGCGCTCAAGGCCATGAAACGTGACGGACGTGATATCTGGTTGCTGTATATCCTCGTTGATAAACTGGATCCCGATGCGAAACAGTTGTGGTTCCAAAAGAAGTCTGACATGACGGATGAAGAAATTACGCTGGGCAGATTTTTGAAATTCGTCGATTCACATAGCTGCGCTTTAAAATCTATGCAACCAAATCGTTCGAGAACATCAACACTATTTTTCAAGCCCCCCGTCAAGGTTCAACCTAAAACACCTATACTCGTATCCACCATGTTTCCCATACGGTCACATACGGTCTGCGGTTACTGCGCCAAATCACCGCATCAGTTATATCAGTGCGGTAAGTTTTTCAACTCGACGGCTAATGAACGCTTTGCCTATATTTCCAGACAGAAGCTCTGTCAAAACTGCCTGAAGCTACATGCCGGCGAAGCCTGCAAATCTGGTAGCTGTAGGAAGTGTAACCAATTCCATCATACTCGTTTGCACGAAGCTTTCCACCCACCAGCCGCTCAAACTGTAACTAGCACGTCATCCGCTATGGAGCTTTCCGGTCCCCATTCAGTGGCTCAATCACTGGTTTCACACCTCAACCTGACAAATGACCTTGTCGATACTAACGTCCTCCTGCTGACAGTTACAATCAACGTCCAGGACAAACTTTAGAGGCCTCTCGTTTGCAGAGCAATTCTTGACTGCGCCTCTCACACCAGTTACATAACCACAGATTTGTGCGATAAGTTGGGTCTATCAACCGCTGACGTCGACTTTGAATTTGGTGGAATTTCTGGAACCTTTGGCCATGCCAGTAAGGGTGCATTAGTGACGTTTAGCTCACGCTGCTCGGAGTACCAAAGCGTCATTCCGTGCGTAGTTTTGCATCGTATTACGTCCGAGCTACCAATAAAACCGGTGGACATCACCAATTGGCCTATTCCCAGTTCCATTCATCTAGCCGATCCCCAATTCCACCGTCCTGGTAAAATCAGCATGCTGCTCGGGAACAAGCTTTTTTTTAACTTGCTCGAACCAGGAACCATCAAGCTCTGCCTAGAGAACCGGTTGCCTGTCCTTCAAAACACCAAATTAGGATGGGTGGTTTCAGGTGGATACGAATATCCCAAACAATCGGCAGAATCGAGCTTACCATTATGCTTATTGGCTTCTACTGATGATCTTCTATCGAAACAGTTAAAACAATTCTGGGAGCTCGAAGAATATGCTAACACTAAACCGTACTTCAGTAACCAAGAAACACAGTGTGAGGATCACTTTCTGAAGCACACTACCCGCAACGAGTTTGGGCATTTCGTAGTGCGTCTTCCATTCCTGGAAAATCCCAACACCTTGGGCGACTCTAGGGAAATGGCAACCAGAAGACTGATCCATCTTGAGCGGAAAATGAACAAAAATGCGCAACTTCTGGACCAGTATCATGCCTTTTTGCGTGAGTACGTCGAATTAGGGCATATGTCGTTGGCTGCACCATCGACCACAAGACGTCCTACCTTTCTTCCTCATCACTGCGTCGTCAAGGAAGCTAGCACAACCACGAAATGCCGTGTGGTCTTTGACGCTTCCGCTAAAACCACCAGCGGGAAGTCCCTCAATGATATTCTTATGGCGGGACTAGTTCTGCAGGATTCATTGATCGCCATACTTCTTAGATTTCGCTTTCCTACTATCGTTTTGACCGGAGACATCCAAAAAATGTATCGTATGGTGCTGTTACATGAAGGCGATCGCGACTACCAAAGGATTCTCTGGTGATGGTCGAATGATGAACCCATGAACGAGTATCGACTAAACACCGGCACTAAAAGTGCATCATATCTGGCTACGAAATGTGTGCAACAGCTGTTACTGTCCTTCCGCGAACAATACCCTCAAGCGGTGGAGAAGGCGTCCAAGGGAACATACGTTGACGATCTTCTCGTCGGTGCAGACAACATTGATGAAGCCAAGCGCCTACGCAGTCAACTGTCGGATATTTTCGATTCTGGCGGTTTTCACCTACGAAAATGGGCATCTAACGATGCCGCTGCGCAAGGTCTTCCAGAAACAGATCGTGAACTGAAGATGCCCATCAAAATCGACGACTCCAATACCATCAAAGCCCGTGGCATTCACTGGCAGCCGTGCAGTGACGAGCTTCATTTCAGCTATCAGCCATCATAGATCCTTCAGCCCACAAAACGAACCATACTGTCGCAAATTGCCAGCCTATTCGACCCTCTAGGACTACTCGCACCAATCGTTGTCAAGGTAAAGCTGGTAATGCAGCGACTATGGGAGCTGAAGGTGGCCTGGGATGCTACTCCCCCTGGTGAGTTGGTACAAGATTGGTTTGTTTTTGTGCAAAATCTTTCGTATGTCAACTCGTTTCAGATTCCTCGAAGAGTGATTGGAGCTCAGAGGACAACGCATTTGCTCCTGCACGGCTACAGTGATGCTTCCGAGCGGGCTATGGGTGCGTGTGTATACATTCGCTCCATCGACGACGACGGCACCATCGCATCGCGCTTGCTGAGCACTAAATCAAAACTAGCTCCAATTGGAAACGGTAGGACGACATTACCACGACTAGAATTGTGCGCTACGATCATTCTCGCACGACTAATAAAGAATGTGACAAGCGCCATCGATCAACCCTTGCTCGAAATACGAGCCTGGCCCGATTCCCAGGTTGCACTGGCCTGGATCAATGGAGGTGCATCCCGAGGACGACGAAAATCCGAGGCAGTGGCCGCTAGGGAGAATTTTGGAAACCTTCCCCGGACCTGATGGATTAGTTCGTGTAGTGTCGGTCAAAACCGCCACGGGAATCACCAGACGAGACGTAAGACGGTTGCGAGTCGTGCCATTAGACAAGGACGAGTATGTTCCGGGAAGACTTGGAGCGGAAATTCCTAATCGTAATTTGGTGGGCGGTTAATGTTGGCGCGAAATCACTGGATTGGCCCCTACGAGCGACTAGGTCAACTACTACTACTCATCTACCCGTTTATCAGGTACAGACACAGGAAATCACAACATTATACAAATTTGCTTTTTTACCCATTAATTTGTTACCACTACCCTCGCATCTTGTGAATAAAATATTACAGTGAATTATACCATCTAGTCGTCAACACGCGTTTTTTACTCCGTTCGACAAACTTGTTTCTCTCGGTTTCTTTCGCTTTCGCGGTTTTTTCGGACTTTGGCCGCAACAGGTGTCTCGAAATGACAACCAACGTGAGAAATCGCCATCAAATCTCGGTAGGTCGATCTTTGGAAGACGGAGGTGGAATCCTGTCGAGAAAGTGTGTTGATTTGCCATCATGGATGTGTTCAAAGCTGAGTTGTTCGCTTCTACAGGAACCTTGGAGAGTAGGAAGCCTCTCGCTGCGCAGTATCGCTGCTCGAAATCGACACGTTCCGCCAGGTGTGATGCCAGAAACTCCTCCTTGTCCAGTCTCTCAATTGCATCCTAGGCCTTCATGAACTGCGCAAAAGCCCTATCCAGCAACTCTATACGAACACTCAACTGAAAGGCATCACGTGCAGGATCGTACCGACGGATAAACTTCTCCAAAGCATCACGAATTGCCAGCAATCCATTGCGCTGGACTAGCCGGTCTCCCAACACTTTCTCCTCTTTGGGTGGCATCACGACGCACTACGAACGGAAACGGCTGTTAAATCGATAACGGACTCCTCCCCGACGCGAACTAACCGCTTCAACGCGAAACCGAACGAGGACAAAACACACTCGAAACGAATAATCCTTCCCGACACGATGAATTGCCCTTCGCGAACGCGAAATTCGAACGGAAGTGAGCAGTTTTATTATCGAACGATTGCTCCTTCCAGTCGCGAACTAACCCACTTCTACGCGGTATCACAAATCGAGGGCGTGAAACGATTTTCCACTCGATTCGCGGATCGTCCACCGATTGCCACAATGACTGAAGACTTTATTAAAACTAAAAAAATACTACTGCAAGCCACGTGTGGCGGAAGATTGGAATTGACTCACCGGGGATTCCAGTCCGGAATCAGAAGTGTTGCTTAATGATCCGAGAGTGACATTTATCACTAGTACCTTCACTGACAACTGCAGTTTCCCAAACGACGCTCACTCAGCGTCCAAAATGGCTCTGTAGACGCGGCTATAGGAGGTCAACTACCTCCCGATCCGTTGAATAGCCACCACAATGGTCCACTCGATGGCTTAAAAAATGGCCACAATCCAAGCGCTTTACACGCGACAGTAATCGCGGTGAAAATCTTTCCACCACACAATCTAAACCACAAGCCGTCCTACTTCGGCTTTTCCACCGGTGCATTTACCTTTGCGCGAAACGTTAATGTTAACCGCGCGATCGCGTTTGCACTAAAAAACCTCTTTCACTACGGCGCACCCGCCTCTTCGCAAACACGATGACGATCTTTTTCAGCCACGCAATGGCTACAGTTTTCCCAAACGATACTTTTCCGCGATTCTCGCACTACCGCACAACGTACTTGCGGTTTGAATGGCCTTCTATCCGGCTCGAAGGACCAAAATGTTCGAGCACGAACTTTTGCCGGTCACCGAAGGATTTACTTCTAGTCAATAAACTAGCACCGAAAGTGCGCACAGAAAAAAACACGGGATCGCCTTTCCACCGAACACCGGGGAACTTGATAAAATGTTTGCATTGCGCACTGCAAACTAAAGTCCGCCCTTCGCTTGGGGACTTAGCCAAAATCGCACTATGGCTCACCGTACTAAAACACGAACAGAAACACTAAGTCCACCAACCCGCTGGGGACTTGTAAATTTTCTGCCTCCTGACTTGGGCAAAAGTACCGACGGCATTCTTTTTGTAGAGATCGAGAACGAAACGATCGACCTTCCTTCCACGAGATTATATTTTCAACTAAACTATATGCACAATTATATAACCAGCCGGGATCAGCTGTGATCGCGACGATGGTTTTCTCTCTCTCCCTCTCTCTCTATAACCAGATATGTACAGTTCAGATCGAAGCAGTGATTGCGACGATCGTTTTTGGCTAGTCCTCCATCTACACTGCAGTACTAACACAACAACGCTCTCGTCTATAGTTCTGTTCAGGGTGAACTATTTTCTATGTTGTGTTTACTGTTTTCCATCGATTGAAAGGGTGCACTAAATTTAAATATTTAGCATTAGCCTATGTGCCGAACAATCGGTATGTAAAAATTGAGCATGTTCTTACACTGCTAGATAAGCATCTATCTTGATCAAAACAGGTATTTCGTGTTTCTTTACTCTAACACTTTTAAGAAAAATGTTCTGTAGTTTCTCATACTTTGGAGTGAATTCTAGAAATGAAAATATTTGATGACTATTTTTGCACTGTAAATAGTACCGCCAACTTGCCCCGTGTGCGTCACCGCCAACTTACCCCAACCGCACTTTTTATAAAAAAAGGATTTAAAAAATTGCTTTTGTGTATGGATAGGTGTAATATTTATACGGATACTGAAAGCTCTTTTCAAGCACTATCGAAAAATATAATCATTCGGGGAATATATTGAAAACCACCTTAAATAACACAAAATATTTAAAATTAAGAAAATTTTCAAAGTATGCTCAAAAACACAATATTGTCCACAGCTTCTACAAAACAAAATGTTTTACAACAAAAACACATTGGATTATGCATTTCACATTACTTGAGATTCACAACGAGAGACAGTGCTTTATGTCTAATAGAAACGGAGAAAAGGGGATTCCGCCAACTTACCCCAACCGCCAACTAGCCCCGGGCTCCCCTACTATTATTTATCTTATTATTTCAATATTTTTTTTGTTTTGTTCATATTATTTATTTCATTTATTTTAATCATTTTGTTAAATTTTTAATTTTCACCAGTTCATATATTTTATTCAGTTTCTTCATTTTATTAATTCGGTGTAGTCAGTTCTTTTTATTATTGGATGACAGTTTGTTAGCTGGAAACAATTTAATTTCTATTTATTTGTTTATGTTTATTACCTCCACCAACAGACCCCTTGGCCCCAATGGTAGTTGCTTAAACTAATTACATTTTTAAATGTTTTTTTTTGTTCGGCATGCAGTCATCTGGTATAATAAAACAGTAGCTGTCTATTTATCCGATGTTTCGGCTCATGTATTTTGCCTTCTTCCGGGAGTCATAGGTGTCTGTCTTTTGTTGAGATTCATAGTTTTATTTAAATAAAATTTGACCGAGGATTTATCCAAAGTCCATTATTACGATGAAGCGTCCATATAAATTTAGGCGATATACTTGGTCAGAACATGCTAGTAATGCTTCCTGGTATTATTTTGAGCAACCACGTTTTGTTGTAATCCTTGTTGACATGCTATGACTGTCAACCTTCTCACAAACAAATTCACCAAGCTGGAGTGTACGCCAAAATCACGGCCGGAGATCCCAGTATTTTTTTTTGCACTACTCTACTCTTTTCGCTTGTAGTATTCAGTCATGTTTTCCACCTCCAGATTTGTTTTGCTTTGCATGATCAAAGGTCATAGTTCCCCGGCAACGTTTAATCATGGTATTCATAATCGATTTTTGATATTTGGAACCTTTGGCGATCACTTCTTTTTCACCTCGTTGGATTTCAATATGAGCGACCAAAATTTACGTCTTTTGCGTTCCACTTTCGATAACTTTTGAACATGTTTATGATTCAGGATGAAATTATTACCACTAAATACACGATTCTTCCTGATCAAAATGCAGTAGGTTGTGCGACTCGCTATGACAACCGGAGGTACAGCAGTAATTAAAAGTACGAGTCCAAATTTTAAACTGAAAAATCTTATAATCCCTCTCCATCTCCACTTAATCAAAGATTACTCATAAACGGGCAAATTCGGGCAAAAATTCAATTATGTTCCATATGGAGAATCGTTCAAGGAACACAATTTGCCTTGAAACATAGTGGACATACGTGGACAAAAAAGTATTTCAATAATTTAGCAAAAATGTCTGTTGAAACCGTCTGCTACAAAAGCGTGAAAGTTATTGACATTTTCTATAAACAAACAAAATAATATATTTTGACATCAATACATATAAATAAAGTACATACCGTCAGCATAACTTTCCATAATTACACATTTGAAACTTTTGGCACTTTTATCAAAATCTAGCTACACTTGAATAATACTAATATTTCGTGTACTTGATGAAAAAAGAGCAAAACGCGAAAGTTTAAATTGTTTGGATGTGTTAACACCTCAAATATGGAAATTTTGGAGTGTTTCACTTAAAATAGCATGCGGCAGCACTATCTGAAGAACAATGTATGTACTAGAACCCAAAATACTACCATGCAATATTCGACTTTTGGCCAGGTTTTTAGGCAAATCCGCCACTGTGCTGTGGTGAGGGATTCGAGGCATCCCGAATCAACTGCGTCGCTCCCCAAAATACGACTATCGTCGTCGGCCAGCGAATTACACAGTGGCACGACTTAGAACAAAAGGTGGAGTAAAGTCCAAACTTTGACGTATCGGTTCAAATAGGACGATTTTAAGTAATTTTGGTACTCTGAATTCGTTTTTGATATTAAAACATTTCAAAAATAAATGTTTACAATTCATTAGGGTGTTTAAAAATTTTTTTTTTCGAAATCGCTCTTAAAATTTGTGTATATTAATTTTCGTATGCTAAATCGTTTTTGATATTAACCAGTGTTTCAAATAAACCACACATTTCACACCAAGGAGCCTGTTTCCAAAGGAGCGGTGGAAATCAATCATTGTTATGCACGTTTATGGGAGTAAGTAAAAAAATCAAAGCAATCCAAGTGGGTTTTGACTCTTAGGTTTTCGCTCCTGGTTTTGGCTCCTCCTGTCCACTCCGGTTTGTGATTCTTGTTCTGTCGCCGTTTATAGACCGAATTTAATTTCAAACTTTAATTTGCTGTTTAATTTCTCAACTATTCCAGCAGAAGGTACAGGGTGCGCCAGATGGATGTATCCTTTTACAACATTGAGCAACTTCGCCATTTTTAGCCGTTTTCACAAGTAAACAAGTTTTTTTAGGATATTTTATGCCATTTATTATAAACCAAGTTTATTATACTACGTCGATTAAATAACCACCCCCATTTGCTACAGCAGCAAGCAGCTCTTTTGCGGGCATTTCGCGTGACATTGGACAGCATATCGGGCTCAATCGCAGCAATTTCAGCTCGTATATTAGCTTTGAGTTTGTCAAGGTACTTAGGTTTGCTAGAATATACTTTACTTTTTAAGTAACCCCAAAAAAAGTCTGGCACCGTTAAATCCGGAGAACGAGGAGGCCATTACAAATTACCATTCTGTGAGACAACGTGTCCTGGGAATTTGCTATGCAAGAACTTGATTGCGGTGTGGCAAGGTGCCCCGGTTTGTTGAAAATAATAGACCTTTCTCGTCCGACCTAACCCCCTTTTTTCTTATTTTTATTCAAAAGACTACACATTTTTAAGAATATTTCCGCTGAAATGAGACTTTTTAGAGCTATCGTGATTTTTTAATGATTTTTTTAAATTTGAAAAATGCAAGAATGTTGAGTATTTTTTTCACCTTTGCAAGAATGGTGGGACTCAAAATATGTGTTTGGGCAGCACTGTTTTGTATATTTTTGCTTGGCTTCTTGGCAACGCGGCAAATGAAGTGGCCCAGTTAAGCTCAGCCGGAAATGAACCGGAATTCTGGCTGGTTCCAGTTCGTATTCCGGCTCCAGTGACACAACCGATTCTAATTAGAATCGGTTGTGTCACTGGAGCCCGTGTACGAACTGGAACCAGCCAGAATTCCAGTTCAATTCCGGCTGAGCTTTACTGGGGGTGAGTTGCGATACAAAGTTCATTGGTTATGTAAACAAACTATAGTGAACCTCTCGGTGGAGAACGTTGCATGGTAATGCTTAACCTCACTTTTTTGACAGTTCAAAGAGATTGTTTACATGATCTTGGAATTTTTGTTGATTCGATCATAGTATGAGAAACTTGGTTTGGTTCGCTGCCAAATGTTGGCATCATACATTGTTCCGTTAAATTTAACATTTTTACTTTTCTTGTACATGATTCATTGAAGAAGCAAGGAATTTCTAGGCAAACATTTGAAAAAGGCCTACTGCCAAATGCAAAAAAATCGAATTTTGATGTTCTCTATTAAAATCCTGGGACAGAACCTGTGGGTAGATGTTTTCTTTTTCTTTTTTCTGTTCATTTTATCTCTTGTCTTGCATAGCCACTCTTTCATCCTCACATATTTTAAATGGACTGGCTACATTTGACAGTCCCCCCTGACTGCATTTGACGGTTCCCTTTGGCTGTATTTGACAGCTCCCCCTGGCTACAATTGACATTAGGTTTTTTCGTATCCACACGTTCCGTCCCAGTTAAAAACTATCTATCTGGCCATGTACATAAACATAACGCAACAATGGATTATGAAGAATTTTGATAATGATTTTATAACAAATTATAAAATAGCCCGGCTGATATAAAAGTCCTAACTAGCAATACACTTATTATAAAATGATTATAAAGGATTATTGTAACTGATTCCAAAAGGATTATAAAGGCAGTGAAATACGTACTCAATGAATTAAGGGGTGTGTCTGATGTAAACAATATGCGCAATCAAACTAAATAAAACAGTATTCAATTTTTAAATAGAATTATAATGAATTCGACCAAAACTTCTTTTGCCTTTTTCTCATTTTCAAATGTTTGGGTAGAATTTAGATTATTTTATCGTTGTTGCGATCAATTTCGCTTGGTTTGTTTTGTTCACAATGTTAGTCGCAGAGCATTTTGGTGATCTACGGCAATTGATGACCTTTACACCCCACACTAGGTCAGCTCCTGTTGCAGCTGTTTCGCCCTGTCCGGCACCGAGACAATCGATGGTCCAACCTGCGCCGCACTCGTCTGTCGCTATGTCAATGGCAGGGACTTGGATTAAAGGCCAAAATTTCAGCTACGGTTGGTGGTGTTGCTGCAATCGGTTTGCCTTCGGCCACGTTGGACATTCGGCTAACGGGAATATTCAGCGATTCCGATTCGAAGGAAGCAGAGCCAGTAGCAGACTGCTTCGGTTCAGCAATACGCTCTGGTATCGGACGAAGCTAACACTCCGACAGGACGAAGGTTTCAACGAGGGGCTCAGGCATAAGTAGAAGAGTCCTTGCACTTACTGCTTGTCGAGTGAACAATTCCGACGAAACCACTGCCGCTCTCGCCAAGTTTGATCACCGTAATAAGTGCGACGTCAGCGGTATAGTGCCAGGATTAGTCGAGCACAGTGCCAGGACTTGCCAAAGCTACAAGATTAAATAGCAATGCGTTTTTAAAGTGACCATAGTATAACGTAGAGGCTTTAGCCAGATGATTTATTCAGCAGAATAAGATAGCAAAATTACCCAAAACATAAGACCTGGCTGCCGAAGTGAATACACACACATCATCACCTACAGAGGCAAGCAATATTGGAACGCAGCGAAATTCCTCACAATGAATTGATCTCGTTAGGTGAAATTCCAGGAAGTACAATTTTCATAGCACAATTTAGTCGACCGAAATTGTAGTCCTCAGTCGAGAGAAAGACTGATAGAGTAGCAGCAGCTAGGAATTTTCTTTCGAAAGCTAGCAGCGGTTTCGCGTATCCTGCGCTAAGTAGAGAGCGTTAAGACAGATCTCCGAAACATGTCAAGTGCTATCAGATGAGAAAAAAACATCGCATCTATGACCAGTACGACAAGGACGGTTTGCTGACCAACGGTTCCGTCTGGTACCACCATAACACACGGCACCGGTGACACATATATATTCACAACATACTAATTACTTATCCTTCCGAAAAAGTAAATAAATTGACTATTCAATTTATCATTCGCTGCCTAGTTATTTCCTGCCAATTTGAACAAGACAGCAGTTGCAGAAAGCTTTATTGCGGTGCAAAAATGATGGCAACTCGGGATATAATATAAATTTACATATAATTTCTCCTCCCTGATATTCTTCCAGAATGTATAATGCTCTGCATTCTTATCACTCCTATCAAATCATTCTTACTCCTTATCGTCAGTGCCGAGCACTGTTTTGCACGGCTAAATCAACGACAATGCGACAATCGTCAATCGACGAAACTTTTGCTGTAATGGAACTTGAACACGAATAATAAATAATTGTTCCATTCGAAAGCGATAACCTTGTTGTCCTCATGTTTGCAGCTATCATACGCTGGTAGGCATTCTGACCAATGGAAACGTTTTTCGGTATGGGCATTGAACGATCATTTCAACAACTTATCATCGACCGAATTCGTTACCTATAAAGTTCAGGTAAACTTCACCACCTAAAAATGAGTAATAAATCAGATCATCTTGTTAGGACTTAACCCACGAGCAAACAAACAAATGTGTACAAATCCTTATCCATCATCCAGAAAGTAATCGTTTAATAGCCCAATGCTTGATCTTATGATTCAGCATATGCCACCGGGTTTTGCATCCAGCGCCGATTGGTCAATGTATGAACCAGGGGTGACATTACGCATCTCGAAACGAAAGGTTTATTGTATTCAAGCTTGTGTGAAAAGGTCGATTCGAATTGGTTGCATAATGTGGCACCAGGTTCCCATTGTTCCAATCCTCATCCCTCTTGAGTTGATAGTCTTTCAAAGAGCATCGAAAGTATTCAAGTAATGTAAATTTTAAAAGTCCATGTAAACAAGTCTTAGGTAAACAAGCACACTGAACTGTCAGAAAAGTGAGGTGATACATTTTCATGCAATGCTCTATGTTTTTGACAGGTATATGAATGAATCATTTCAGCATCAGTGATGCCAGGTCTATTTAAACAATAGCCTGCAGTGAAAATATAAAAGTCTGCAGATTGCTACAAAAATCTTCAATAAATTTGACATAGAAATGTAGTATCTATATATTTTAAATGATCAAAAATGTTGAAGGCTTGTGTATAAATTGGCTGGCATAGGCTTTGTTCTGCTAAATATTTGTAATCTGCAAAACATCTGCAGTGAAAATGCAAAATCTGCAGATCTGGCATCCTTTTAGTATTCCCCACAGGAAATTCATCCAAATGGTGTAAAAATACGGGGAAACAAGGCGAGATAGGTATTCAGAATATGGGGTTAAATGAGCAGCTTGCACTATTTTTGATTTTTTCAATAGTTAGAGGTACCAAATCATCGCGGCAATCAGCAGTAACGAATTGGGGATAAAAAAGGAAGCATCCTATCATATAAAATTTTTTGACGAGAAAGGTCTATTCGTTGTTGAAATTCGACAATTTTGTTTATTTACTCCGCCGGAAAGGGTGAAGTGAGCCTGCTCTATTTTTTACGATAAGCACGCACAGTTTTCACTATTGAACGATCGTTTTCAATGTAAAGCGCTACGATTTCAGCGCGATCTTTTGGTGTTAATCGACTTATAGCTAAAATGGCACTCCTTCGAGGTCTATCGAAAAGAAGCTTTCGCCATCAACTGTACCAAAGATCTGTTTTGCTTTTGTGCTTGATAAAATGAGAATGGAAAATCTAAAATGAGCTCGGGCTTTTAAACTGTATGCTGCAATTATAATCTAGTAACCTGTTTTCACTCCTTGGCGGTTTTCACTCCTCAGGAGCCAAAAAAACCATGAGCGATGAAATCATGGATTTTAATGATTTGTTAAGCTATGGTTTTTTCAACGCATGCTGATTGGAGTGATTTTTGAAACACTGATATTAACACATGTAAAAAAATTCGTTATACGTTAGGGTGGCTCAAAAAAATAAATATATTTGTGAAGGCTCAAATTTTTTTTAAAGAAATTTTGAATTTCCATTTTTATCATAAAAATAGAATTTAACTTTACTACTTATTAGAGTGGCTCAAAAGTAAGTATTTTGTATTTTATAATGATTTTTTTCAATAGTAATTTTGGAATTTATTTTCTATATTGAAACGAATTAATTGACATCTCATTATGACTATTTTGCTTTTACATTATCATTTTCAAAACAAACATTTTGAGCATTTAGTGGAATGTTTAATTACATTCATCACGGTACTTTGGGTGAACTCCAACTTTGAAGGATATGAAGTTCAAAGTACTGACGTCTATGCCTTTTTTAACAAGCGGAATAACCTTTATCTCCTCGTTACAATTTAGTCCTTCTTTAGAAATTTTTTCGACAGTCTCTTTGCAAACGCTAGGATGAAAGCAGGAAAGATACATCCAGAGCAACGGCGCGGGAGGTGGAACCGTAACAATGTTGCAATTATCGACTAGCTTTCGACCAACAACAAGAATATTGCTCGAATCAGGGCCATCATCGCGACGACGTTTCTGAGGTTGTCGAGAAATACCTGAGTTTGGCAAGACTGGAGTAGCTGTTGAAACCTTTCTGGCGAGGCGCGAAATTTGCTGGTTATTTTTAGATAACTCGGCCTTTAGTTCAGCACAGACGTCATCCGTTTACTCTCTTAATTTCATCATTTTTTTAATATTGTCTAATTTTCCTTTGAGCTAATTTCATTTATTTTATTAATTTGATTTATATTATTCCACGGTGTGTTTGGTAGAACAATTTATTTCGATAAAAATCGGCATCGCTAAAATTTCAGCATGTGATAGAATGCGCTTTTCCCTTTCATTTGAAAGTAAAATTAAAATATTCTATCGGGGGCTCCAGAACCACTTTTTATTTTGAGTTTTTTTGTTTGAAAACTTAAGTTTTTCAATGAAACTGGTTCACATTTTTGCCCCTAGGTAGTACTTTAGACATACAAATATTACCAAAAGTGAGAATCTGATGGACAATTTCATTGTGTACAACTTTGTTAAAAACTACATCGCGATCTAAAATCGCCAGAGAAAGATATTAAATTTTTATCAAAGTTTCTAGATTCGCACGGGGCCTATTGGTTAAGAAGCTTTGTACCAAAAACATTTTCATTTGTAAAAAAAAATGGATTGCCTTATTTTAACAGTGTGCTCAGGAGAACCTGAATGCTAGCAAAGTCCCACCTTTAAGCGTAAAAAACATAATTCCAGATTCCACCGTTTTATGCGCACCAATAATATTTTAGGAGCATGGAGATATAGAGAAGAGTAGATAAAATTTGAACGAAATTAAGACTCTTTTGAAAGATGCTGTGCAATGCAGCATAATCAAATATATTTTTTTTATTTCACCGATATACAGTAAAGACCCGTTTTTATCAGCCCCTTGGCGAATTTTAATCTGATAAAACAGGGACATTGATAAAATCGGGACATATATTTTTCTGTCTTTTTAATAAACCGAAGCTCTTAGAAATTTCTTCCTTGTTCCTTAAATATAGCCTTGCAACCTCTTCTGATTATTTACTTTAAGTTCCCCTTAAGGGGGTCTGATAGCGCAAAATTTAAAAAAAATAATATTTTTATTTTTGCATTTTTCGAATCTCTAACATAAGAAATATATGCCTAAGAAAGGATTTAATCGAATTCAACTTGGTTCGTCTGCTAGAACCCATTAAACTACCAACTGTAGCCAATAAAATCGGGTCAGAAAGCTGATAAAATCGGGGGTAGATGAAATGGGCGCTGATAAAATCGGGTCTGCACTGTATTTGTTGCTTCTTTTTTTTACTTCACTCATTCTGGAGTACGCTTGATGTAACCTTGAATCCACCTTTTTGCTCGTTAGCATCTTGTGGGATATATTTGGCCTAAATTTTAACTTTATATTTTATCAAACTCGATTAGATATTCAGTCATTTGATTTGATTTCGAGTAAGAATCCTGATTGACAGTTTCATGAAGGATAGAAAAATAATTCGATGAGATTTATGTTCAAATTTGTTAACTTTTGGAAATCGCTGTACATTGAACAGAACTCGCAATAGTAAATGAGAAATAAAGGTTTTGTTTATTGTACGAAGATAGCGATCTCAATATAAAAGTAGATATAGAAAGAATCACCTTTACCCAAAAGACGTGTTCCGGTTAATGTCTCCAGATTCTGAACTGAACTGGTAACTCTGTCTTCTTGATATGTTGTTTTTGCTCTTATCCCATATTATGAGGGAAATCTTCAATAAACATACTTGTATGACTTGAATGTATGGTACAGCCTGATATTTTCTTGTTCGTTTTCTGTTGTGATCCGTGTACAACGAGTAACGACTCCGGAATTTCTTCTTAAAGGAAATTATGGAACATGGTTTAATTCTTTTTTCTAAGATTATGTGAAGTGTGCTCGATTTGGGAATTAAATTTGAGAACAAGCAAAAATCTGCATCTATAAATTCTGATGAATCTACCCCAAAGGATAACAAACACGGATACAAAACTCGAAGAGCTTTTTTTTCTTTTTCAATCATCTTTCTTTTAATGTTGATAAAGACAAACAGGATTCTCAACCCAAAATTGCAATAAAATCTGTCGCTTATTACAATGACTCGAACTGTCTACTTTAGTTCATTCAAATAAGTGCCATTTTCGCCCAAGACCCGGAGAAATCTAAAAATATATTTTTTTGTGCTCAGAATGGGACTTTGTATACATTGAAATTTATCTGAATATACTGTTCATTTAAACCCAACATTTTTTTGTAAGTCCTTGTTAATCCATAGGCCCCGCGTACACCTAAAACTGGTAAAATTGTAATAACTTTCTCGGGTGATTTTATATCGATTTATAGTATTCTACGAAGTTGTAGACAATAGGATTGTTCATCAGATTCTCACTTTTAGAATTTTTTGAATTTCTATAGTACCAATTAGTGGCAAAAAATGCGAATTAATTTCATCAAAAAACTTAATTTTTCAATCAAAGAACTTTAAAATAAAATGTTGTTCTAGACCCCCCGACAGAATATTTTAATTTTACTTTCAAATGAAAGGGAAAAGTCCATTCTTTCATATCCCGAAGTTTTACAGAATCCGATTTTTTTTGAATAAAGTTGTTCGACAAAGACACCGTGATTCATTCTATCCATTTATGAACGAGTTTTTTTTTATTTTTTTTGCTTCATAATTATTTTAAATTTTTATTTGTTTTATTATTTTTCTTTAATTTATTCAGTTTATTCGAAGTGTTATTCGTGCAGGACTCGAAACTGTGTTTATCTCACATCTAATTGCTTGCCATCTTCGTGTGAGTTCGGCAAACTAATGAATGATGCAACAGTGATATGTGTAAGAAATGTCTCATATCACTGATAGGTGGATTAAATTGGTTTTTGTTATTTCATTGACTTCGCTGATTTCTTTGTTTTCTTAATTTCAATTAAAACATTTTGACATTAACATCAATTTATATGCTCTTTTTGCCGAATCAAATATATCCACATTTCTTGGTTTCATGCTATTATTCGCCAAGTCAAGGTAACGGTTTTTAGTTTGGTGTACGCCATCTTGGTTTTCAGCATTCAAACAACATGTTGAACTGTTAACAACTGCTCAGAACCAGCTATTTCGAAATTGCTCCATCGATTCTCAACAACTAATTGAACTCAATTCAGTTGTTTATTCGGCAGCACTGCACACGAATTTACTACTTCTTATTTTAACCTCAGCACCTTGTATAGAAAAAACAGGTTCGGTTTTCTAAAGCCGAACCGAATACATCAACTCAAGTAGAAACTCGTGCACACATGTAAACGGTGCTGATTGACTCGGTTTGGCTTTAGAAACTGAAACTCGCTTGATGTTTTGACTTCGTTCACTCATTTACACGTGTTGAGATTTTAACAAACGTACCGGTGAATGTACGTACCGGTTGGTTTTCTTACCCACCTCTGGTGACGAAGCTTTTCGTGGAACGTCTCTTGAAAAAACATGATTTGCGGTGGTACCAGCCGTTCAAAAACTACTTACTATGAGTAAACACCCCCTTAATTATCTCAAAAACTCAACGTAGGGATTAGGTGGTTTTTACATAGAATGTGTATGCAAAGATTGAAAGAAATTGGTTAGGTAGTTTTTGAATGGCAGACAACACCGCAAATCAGGGTTGCCAAAATTAACTCTGTATTTTTGTCCTAAAAATATTTTCATCTGTATTTACTCTTCGAATTTTTGGTAACCCTGTTGACCAGTTCTGCGGATATTACGGATCTTCCGAAAATTCATCAAACTGTGACCGCTGACTTGTTTTTTGTTCTGGAACTCTGTGGACTCTCGAAAGTATTTTCAAAATTCGCATTGCAATTATTGCGCTTTTCATCTGTCGGCCCTAAACAACTTCAAGGTACCGAAGAGGGGCAGTGAAGCAGTTTTTGCACGTCGCTAAATATTGTATTTAAACACTAAAGTGTGTTTTTAATTACGCAAGAGACCTCAATATATTTTACATTCTCGTGTTCGATGATTTTTATAAGATGGGTCAGAAAACGTAGAAAATCATCTATGGTCCCTTAAGTGATTGGTATACAGCAGCAACGTTGAACATATTATTGTTTGAATTATTTTCCAACAGTGAATATGGCTGTTTGTTTAGGTTTAGGTGCTTTTCTGATCTAACAGGTAGGGTGATAATAGAAACAAGGAGAAAATCTGCTCATTGCCTTATATGTTCATAAAAATATACAGATATTTTCCAACGTCAGCGAAATATGCAGATTGGAAGCTACACCGTTAATTTTGTTCTACTGACTCTCAGTTTTTCCGCTACTTTTTACCAAGTTTTGCTCAGCCGAGCACTCAGCTAACCAAGATCTCAGTACAAGTGACGTATGTTTTGCTGAAACTCGGAAAATATATCACTGAAAATCAGTAAATTGAAGCCATGTCGCTGAGCTATCAATTGAAAAAATTAACTGACCGTTCAGCTGTGCGGAAAACACCGAACTGAAAATGAGATATTCAAATGTTGAATCTTCAAAAGCACGAACGATTTTGAAGAAACTACTTACCACCGAATCAAACTTAAATTATAAATGCTAATAACAGTTTTGGTTTCATCTCAATTAATGCCTGAAGCTTCGAGACGAGTACATATAGACCTTTTTAGTAGACCCAGCACGAAAACACTCAAATAGCTATATAATTAGCTGTAGGAAGCTGAAAAAATGCATTTAATGTATAGTGTAATTTTGGGAGAGATGCCGCGTCGGGTGAGATGCCGCACTTTCTATATCTCGTAAATAGAGTCACTTTTATACGGTAATATGATATTGTGAGTTTGTCTTTCGAAGAATTACAACACTGGAGATGTAAAAAAATCCTTGTTATTAACTCACAAAAATTTTATTAATGTGCGTCCAGTTGTATCACGGAGTGCCGAAAGTTTTTCAGTACCACATTAAAATTTCGTTTTTTTAAATTGTTTGATCTTTTTTGGCAAATCATGTATCGGTTGAATAGCTGGGACCTTTTAGAAGGCATTCTGATTATAAGCACGGTCATCCATAATTTCAGAGGAAAATGTCGGCGTGCGGCATCTCTCCCATACAATTGGGAGAGATGCCGCACTCGATGGCGGAGGATACGTAGCTAAAATGTATTTTTTTCACCTCGGAATATCATTATATGATCATTTGCGTCAGGTATAGATTATTAATAAGGTATATCCACAAACTAACGGACCTAACACAGTGACATAGAGGAATATGAGTCTATTTATCTATATATTCGAACGGGCGATATGTAATTCGGTTAATTCTTTAAAGTTTCGGGCACCAATTTTAGTAAACGCATTGATGTGTAGTGATGTCAATCTTGGGATAAAAATGAAAACTTCGACGAATTGATGCTTTTTAAAATGAATCTTTCAAGAACAAACCAAAGTTATATAAATACATTGTTGAAAGAAACAACCAAAAACTGCTTTTACGGAACCCGTACCAATATATGGCTCATATAAACATATAAATAAATAGTACCTTTAATTAAGTTACTCTAACTTAATCGTTACACAAGGTTGCAAAAGAAAAATATTTTTAAAATGTTGAATAAAAAAATGTTTCTAGAAATGGTATTACCCCCTTAAGAAAAATGAAGGTGCTGGCCGATTTATAGGTGTAATCAAACTTCATGAAACTCAGCTGAAGACCCCTAATCACAAAAACATCAACGATAGCCAAAAAATACTTTTGTTCACCATTTTTCAGTTTGTGATCATAGTGGGGCATCTCACCCGCACATGCGGCATCTCTTCCGCAATGACCTTATTTAAAAAAAATGTTCATAAAAATTTGATGAATTTCTTTTCGCGATAAAATCCATTTCACAGTATTTTCGAAACTTGTCGCAATTGATAAAGTGATTTAATCAAATATTGATTGGTTTACTTTGATGCAGGATCGATTTTAAGAAATGTGCGGCATCTTTCCCCAAATTACCCTAGCCCATAAAGCAAGGAAGAGTGTACTGATTTCAATTGAGAAGCGAGATAGTGAACTTGTTCTTTGATTATTCTCCTATTTTCAGCGTGCGCAACAAGTGTTTAGGATAAGCAATTTATTAACTAAAATGTACATAAGATGCGCATAAGTTGCCCAAGCAGAAAATAGGAAAAACGACAGGCGCAAGTCCAATCAGTTTCTAAACTGCTCACTCGACTGACACGCAGTGCTAATCACAGAAGTTATTCACCAGCAATTCAATACTAACGCATGCAAAATAACTGGTGTATTGGTATGTGTATGTTAAAAGTCTCTTTCCTCTCGATGCCGTTTGTTGACCAAATCATCGGCCCTCACCCTACCCAAGTGTTTAGGATAAGCAATTTATTAACTAAAATGTACATAAGATGCGCATAAGTTGCCCAAGCAGAAAATAGGAAAAACGACAGGCGCAAGTCCAATCAGTTTCTAAACTGCTCACTCGACTGACACGCAGTGCTAATCACAGAAGTTATTCACCAGCAATTCAATACTAACGCATGCAAAATAACTGGTGTATTGGTATGTGTATGTTAAAAGTCTCTTTCCTCTCGATGCCGTTTGTTGACCAAATCATCGGCCCTCACCCTACGATGGATTGTTGAGCTGTCTGATCTGATAATATCTCTCTCGCGCAACATAATCAAGCTTTGTTTATGTTACACACTGGTGGCACAGCGCGTCGCTTTACTCTCCCGCAACAAAAAGTCATCAAAATACCGATGAGTTGCAGGTGGATTTAAGAACGCGCCTATTATCATTACTGGAATTTTCTTTTTCACGAAACTTTTCGATAACCTTCCGTCACTTCTATTAAAAAATTTCGAATACTTTATAATTTACATAATCTTATTAGGAACAGTTAAGAAGCTTCTGTAATATTGTGTAGGAAAAGCTGAAAATTTATGAATTTTTGTCTATCTGCAACATGTAAACCCTTAAGTATACTGTCGTAACTCTGCATTCTCGTCGAATTTTTGCGAGCCCCGGACACAGACGAGACTAATCGCTGGGCCGTTGCACAACCACAAAGAACACTCGTGTGCTCCGAGACCTTTCGCCCGGTTCGATGGCTACCACTCGCCGACAGTCCGCTCGTTTCTATTTACCACCAAGGGCCTCGAGTCAAATCGCTCGGCTCGCTGGTTCTAGCCCGCTGTTGGTCGCTTTGCTGCTGCTGCTGTTTCCTTCCGATGCGCTGGTTGCAAAAGTCGTCAATAGAATGGAATATTCTTCTGTGATTCGCTCCTTTTACAGGTACGCGATAAACACATGTAACGAGCGTACGGGCGCTGATTCGCCCGTAACACAGAGAGCGGACATGGTATTTTTTCTCACCCTTAGAGAGTTTCTTTTTCTATATGAGATAGTTGAAACTATTAGAGACTTTCAAAGGCTCTCGAGCTACACTTGTAAAGAGGGATCGATGTGACGTAACTTAACCCATTATATCCTAGCGTATGAAATTTCATACGCAGAACTATCCATCGTTTAACGTGTATTTACTGTAGAATTTTGGTATCTAACTGCTTTATTATTTCACTAATGAGATCTTTACACCTCATATTTCATTGTGAAACAAGACTGCTACCATTTTTTGTAATTTTATTTACATTTTTGAACCGTGTATAGTAGGGACAAATGGCGGCTGAAAAGTAAGCAATACATTTAATTAGATTTTATTGTTGGAATTCGTTCTAATAATTCCATTATGTGACAAAACGTTCACACAGGTATAAAAGAAGTGTTGTCTATCAGAAAATCCGAAGAAATATGTGAAACAACTTAAAAATTGTTGTTTTTATTTGATCGCACGAAATTTTTTGCACAAGATATTTTCATTCTCAAAACCATTTTAAGCGGCGATTTTATTTTTCCCATAATCTTTGATACATTTTTTGATGGAATTGAAGATATCACTGCATTTGGCTCACTCTTTGAAACCCTTGGGATATAATGGGTTAATAAATAATTGTGTAAGCTGAAACATATTTTATTCGAGCTATTTATTAATCAGCATTATTCCCTATATATACCAATTAATTTTGGATACCCTTTCAACATAAACTATCGCACGAATGGGAATAGGTTCGCCGAATTTTGGAAGAAGTTGATAAACAAACCCCTTGAAAACTACCTAAAATGGTGTAGTTCAATGCAATACAAATATCCTCAGAAAATGGGATGTACCTATTACTGTGAATAGTAAATACAGTAAAGACCCGTTTTTATCATCTCCATGGTGTATTTTAGGTTGACAAAATAGGGACATTAACTAAATCGCGACAACTTTTTCTTCATAAACTGAAGCTGTTAAAATATTCTTCCCTTCCCTTGATGTAGTCTAATAACTATTTCTGATTATTTAATAAAGTCTTCTAGCGCAAAATTCAATAAAATTGTTTTTTTTTCTTTATTTTTGCATATTTGCATTTTTAAGATAAGGAAAACATGGCCAAGAAAGGATTTACTCAAATTCAGCCGTGTTTGTCTGCTAGAGCCCATCAAACATATTTTTATATAAGGCTGATATTGGGGGCTGATCAAATCGATTATTCAATGTATTATTTATTTTATTTATTTATTTCGGTTTGGTGGGGATTTGGTGAAAATCTACTTACTGCACAAATGGTATAATTTCTAAATCGCCATCTTTGACGTTCTAAAATTATTGAGAATCAGTTTTTCAAAAAATTGTAACAGAGTTCCTCTCTTTAGCGAATTTGTTGAGACTTTCATTTAAAACAACTTTATTGTAGGCATGAATATTACGTATATGGATTATACCGAGTTATAAAATGATATTTACGAAGTGTTCCTTAATCTAGTTTTTCTAGTATTGTGAGCTTCAAGCTCAAGCTTTGGACAAAATGTAAATTTTATCGTTTATAAACAATAGAAGAGATTTATCATAAACAGTAAAATCATAATAATTTAATTTAAAATTAAATAAAGTGGTTTGTAATAGCACTCCCAAAAATTTTACTGAAGACATTAAGTCTGGAACTAAATTTGTTTGAAGAGTAAATTCGCCATAAATACTTCTTGGAGGATATAACACCAAAATTATTACATCAAATGATGTGCTGGTTAACGTTTGCAAAATTCATCGAAGATACTAAATTGGCGGAACCGAAAACGTTATTAATTCTATAATGTTTTCGTCTCAACTCGACGCATTCCCAAAATAAAAACAGCAAATTTTAGAAGTTTTACAATTTTTCGGTGAGCAGTTCTAAGTTTCATAAACATTAAAGCAATTCCAGTTTCGCTTCCTATTTAAAAATGACCCTAATCCATACTGCAGTACACCCCTTCAAAACTGAACTCAATATCATAGAAAATTATGATTATGATTGATTTCAGAACTCTGGAATGAATTTCTATTGGAATGTTTTAGGCAGGTATTTGATATTGATGTTATTAGACAACTGTAAGATCAAGACCAATAGATCAGTTACAGATCAGGATCGCATTTATTTATTTATTTTCGTCAAGCATATTTATTTATTTATTTTTCGAAGTAATCATTACATATTTTTAGATGCAACACATTTTTTTCAAGTTTAATATTTTTAAACAATGTACTGATGTATGGAGAACAAGACTGGATGATTTTACCTAAAATTGTTCGCTTACAGCTATTTTTTCGAAAATAATTTCAAGTTGAAGTCCATTTTCGTATTCCGGGGTGACTTTGATAACCTGCATGTTCACCCACATTAAGTTATTGATGTCAATGTAATTCATTCAAATATTTGTTTAAACTAATTCTGGAAAAATACTCATTGTTAAATAGATATTTATTGGTATTATAAAAAGTATTTCAATGTACTGTACAATTCGAGTAACAAAAATTCGTATAATTTGTGTTCAACTAGAATAAAATATTCTGCAAACCTTTAAAACTGCTAAAATGGTTAGTGCTTTATCAATGTACTAAAAGTTTCATCCATTTTAACACGTTGGAATATTGAACATTAAAATTTTTTGCGAATTTTAGCTTAAAATAATTTGAAATAATTGCCAACTAGTTTCACAAAAAAATGTATTTAAAATAAACAAACTCTTGAAACTAAATTTGGCACATCCCAATCTGAAGGAAAATGAAAACTCGCTTGTAATTTATTACTCTTGCTCAGATCTGAGATTTATTTGTTTTATTAAAAATAGACACATTACGAAGCTTCGTATAAATAAAGGAAAGTAAAATTTCGGTGTTTTGTAGTTTTTGTACCCAAGTTTAAAGTAAAAATCATTTCAAATTAAAATGATTAGGTAGACTATTCTGGTTTAATAAGCGATCTACGAAAAAAGTTTCGAGTGATCAGTCACCCCGATGATCAAAGTCACCCCGGTTTACGGTACTATACATTATTTCTACGGTGAGTTCAGATTTAATTTGTTTTCTAGACATGGAAAGGTCAATTATTACACAATTTTCATTATAATGTCGGCTAGGTGCATAAAAATTTATTTGCCAAAGTAATGATGCGGATTGTACACGTTGAGAAATAATGTCGTCGATAAAGCAAAGCATGGCAAATTCGCGGCGTTCTTTGAGGGTTTGTATATTAATGAGCATGCAACGTGCTTTATACGATGGAAGAGGAAATGTCGTCCAGTTTAGTTTACGAAGTGCGTACAAAATAAATTGTTTTTGGACTGATTCGATGCGTTCTTCGTACAGGACAGGGTATGGGTTCCATACTATGCTGCTATATTCCACAATTAGCCTGACATATGTATTGTATAATGATTTTATTGCGTAAGGTTCTTCAAAATTGTAAGTGAAACGTTTAATAAAGCCCAGCATACTATTTGCTTTATATATTATTGTATTATAATGTTCCACAAATGTGAGCTTGGAGTCTAAGATTACGCCTAAATCTCGTACAATTTTGCATTTTTCTACAAGTTGGTTGCCTAAGTCTATGTCTATGAGCACATTTGAAATTTTTCTGCTGAAGGTTATTGAGTTGCATTTCTTTACGTTATGTTGGAGTAGACTTTTGCTACACCACGTGTGGAATAGGTTGATTTTGTTTTGGAATATTTCAGTGTCTTTGACATTTCTTATTTCCAGGAAAAGTTTCATGTCGTCTGCATATATAAGCACTTTAAAATGTTTGAGTATAAAGGTAATGTCATTTACGTACAAAATAAAAAGAAAGGAGACCTAAGTAGGAACCCTGGGGTACGCCAGAGGTGACAGGAATTGGTTCCGAGAGCATATTCTGAAAGCGAACTGTTTGTTCACGTTTCGTTAAATATGATTTGAGCCATTTCAATAGTTTATTTTCTATGCCATATTTTTGCAGTTTGAAGAGTAATAAAGGTATGTCAATACGATCGAATGCTTTACTAAAGTCTGTGTAGAGTGTTTCCACGTGGTTGCCATTGTCCATTGCATTTACAGTAAATGTTACAAATTCTAAAAGGTTTGATGTTGCTGAGCGGCCTTTATAAAAGCCATGCTGCTTGCTTGTTATTTAATTTTTGATTTGATGAAATATTTTGTCATTTGCTAGTTTTTCGAATAATTTTGGAAAACATGATATAATGGCAATCCCACGATGGTTTCGGATGGCCGATTAAACGCCTGATTTAAAAATTGGCACAAAAAAGGATGATTTCCATATTTCTGGGAATGTTTCATTTTTCAGTGACATGTTGAAAACATATAGTAATGGTAGAGTGAATTCTTCTGCTAGATTTTTTAAAAATATTGGCGCTATTCCGTCCGGTCCTGGTCCTTTTGATGCGTCTAAGTTTTTTAATGCAGTGGTAATTTCGTGTTCAGATAGTTCGTGAACGGAAATGTCACTTGAAAATTCAGGTGTAAATGAAGAGTAGTGGCGGTCGCGGTCTGTTTCGGAATATGAAGTATAGACTTCTTGAAAGAATTTTCCAAATAAATTGCAAATTTCAGTATTGTTATTTCCTACACGTTCGTCAAAATGCATTTGGGATGGAAAGTTGCTACTTTTCAATTTCGTTTTCACGTAATTGAAGAAATTATTTGGACAAGTCTTGATTTCATTCTCGATTTTAAGATTATATTCTTCATGTGCAGTGTTAATTTGGGAGCAAATATCTAAATAGTTTTGACGATTTGTAATGTTCTTTCTTGTAAATTTGTGCCTTTTGTTTTCTATTTTTTAAATTTTTCAAATGTTGTACCACACAGGCTGTTGACCGCCATGAGTTCTTTTTCTTCTTTTTACTGGTACTGTTTCATAGATTAAATTCGTTACAATTAAATGGAATTTAGTCACTGTATCGTTGACGGTTTTATGGTATTCCGGCACTTCCTCATACTTCAAGTCGTTCGGGGAAGAGTTTTGATGAAAGAAAATTGGATATTCGATTGCTGTGTGAAATACTTAATTTATCCATAATGAAGTTAAAGATGCATTAACACAGAAGTTTTCAGTGCAGTTCGTGAATAAGTGGTCTTAATATGAATTTTGTCTATTTTTTACATGGTTGATTTGGTGCAGGCTAAATTCAGATATTTTGTCAAAGAAATATTGAAGTGTTTCATTGTCGCCTACGACTGGGAGTAAGATAGATTCGTTTTCAGTGTCTACGATGAAGTTGATCATACGTTGCTTAAAGTCGCCATTAATATGCAGTTTCATACGTCTCCCAACCTTTGAACGGAACGGATCGTTATATTTCACAGTGGTGTTCGGTGTGTCAATTTCAGTGAGTGAGGGTCATCCTTTGTTCGTTCGTTAGCTGCCGTTCTGCTGGTGCCGGCAGTAAATCCAGTACATTGTTTTCGCTGGTGCGGAACAATCGACGTTGTTTGCAGATAAGTTTTGCTTGATTTTTTGACATTAAAAATGTCTTACTCCACTATCTGGGGCTAGGTGTCGGGAAAATTACCAGATTTCTCAGACACAGCCGTCAAGAGAGGGCAGCTTAGTTGCTCCATGAAACACGAAAAGTCATAAATAGAAGTAACGCATGTCCGTTTAAATCAGTTGCTGCTCTTATCCCATACGACCAACATCGTCTCCGGGCGATGCAATAAGCGCTATCGATTTTCGGTAACGTTGGCATTTGCACACACTCGCACCTAAGTGACTAAACCATATACGGTTAGTTTATAAATAGAGGTGACGCGTACCCGTTTGAATCAGTTTTTGTTCTTATGTCGAACGGGTAAGATCATGGCTGCAGTGTCTACAATACAATAAGCGGTAGACGCTATGCATTTTCGGCAGCGGTGGCCGTGTGCGGATTTTTCGGGTACCAGCACTGTGTCACAGAATGATTTGCAAAGTGGGTGGGCGGGGTGGTTTGGATTTAGTTCAATACGGTGTGTGCTGCTTAAGAGTGTTGCGTTTGAAAAAAATATATTTATTTTTATGCATGCGTGTGCGTTGTAACTTGTTAAACCATGTTTACGGCGCTTTGTAGCTGCGTAGGGTAAAGAGCCTATTGGTTTTCATGTTTCATATTTCGGTTATATGTTTTTTATCAGTAAGGCATCTGACAACGTGCTTTTGTAGTTATTGCACTGTTCAGCAGCGTAGTATTTTATATAGGAGAGAACATTCAGGTTTTTTTACGCGGATTTTGAAATTTACGCGGTTTTCATTAACGCGTTTTTTTTTAATTTACGCGGTTTTCATTTACACGGCCTGTATCCCCTGCGTGAAAAATCTGAGTGTAATTGCATCGGAAACAATCACATTCCCAGCAGAACTTTTTGTTTTCTAATTTCAAACACTTTTGTTTCGTACTGCACACAACGGAAAAATTTAAAACAGAACTTACCGTCCCGGCAGCAGTTGAAGCGGGTGTTCTTTTTCGATTAAAATTCAAGCCATGTCTTAAGCGTTACTGGACTTAAGATTGTTTTCCCAGTTTATCCAGTCAGAATATCTGTCCTACCCTATGTATTTAAAACACAGTTCTAATTGCGTTTTAAAGTATACAACAAATAGAACGGTTGGGGATCCTAATTTAAATTTTAAAATAAATCTGTTTTAAATTATGAAACAAACCGCTGTACTGAAGATATAATTATGTCAGTCCTATTACCACATAAAACACCTATATAACATAAAACGCTGCAGAATTGGTTTAATAATACAATGTTTACACTACAGAGTTATAACACGTTTTAATAATTAGCAACAAGAAAAATGTCACCAAGATAGCATAAAAACCCGTTTTAACTGGTAGTGCGAACGTTGCATAACAATGTAATTTATCAAATAATTTCATTTTTTCCACCACTAATCGATCAAGAAATACTAAAACTTAAGATTGTTTACTTAAGTTCATTAGTAGATTATTGAAAATTTAAATGGAAAATGAAATTTCATATTTCATGGAGAATCTGTATATTTCCGTTGGCGGGCGTGGGCTTCCTCATCACAGTTCTCAATATGGAACTTTTCTTTTGAATATATTTTCTGGACAGACCAGCCTATTTTTATTAGATGGATCAGCCAAATAATGCCAATCACCTAGTGAGATACTTGATTAATTATTAGATTACCGTTAAAAGACCTTCAATAAATTATGTTTTGATAGGGAGGGTATATAGCAAATTGTAACATATGAAAACAGGCGAGTGAACAAGAACGTGAGTCGATATGTGTGATAGATAAAATTCATTTGCACGCTCTTGAAAAAGCTACATTTTTAATGTCACCGTGGTCGTGTCCTGTACACAACCCTTTAGTTTTTTTCTAGTTTGCTTTCTTTCCTTTTCCCTACTTTTACTCTACCTTGTAATCAAATAATAAGACACATTCCCGTTTATATAACGCTCTGCCCTCGTGCTTAAATGGCCGAGGACGAAATACCATCTGATGTAATCATGGAAGTCCCTGACCCCCTAACACTCGCATTGCTCCCCGTACAAAGCAGTACCCAGAAGGTTCCTCTGGGCCATGGGTGGTATATTTTCGGACCGGAGAGAAACCGGTTAATATATTAAAACTTTCTCGAGATCTGACTGCTAATTACCCGGCCGTAACTCAGATAACACGTGTTCGGGCAAACAAGATACGTGTTCTAGTGAATGATCTCGGCCAGGCAAACGCGATTGCTTGCTGTGAGCGCTTTACGCGGGAATTTAAAACGTATGTGCCTTGTGTGGCCGTAGAAATCGATGGGGTAGTGTCCGAACCGGGCGAAGAACTGTTGGAGCACGGGGTTGGCTGCTTTAAGGACCCCTCACTTGAACAGATTAAGATCTTGGAATGCAAACAATTGTATACCGCAAACACCGAGGGAGGTAAGACTACCTACTCTCTATCAGGCTCGCTTCGGGTGACATTCGCCGTGTCCTCTTTTCCCAACTACATCCTCCTTGACAAGGTTCGCCTACCAGTTCGCCTGTTTGTACCGCGGGTCATGAGCTGCAGCAATTGCAAGCAGTTGGGCCACACAGCCACATATTGTGGAAATAAGAAGCGATGCGGCAAATGCGAAGGAGAGCATGAGGATGACTCTTGCGACAAATAAACTGAAAAGTGTATTTGCTGCGGAGGCCCTTCACATGCTCTTAAATCATGCCCTGCGTACAAGCAGCGCGGGGTTACAATTAAGCGCTCCCTTAAGGAACACTCGAGGCGTTCTTATGCAGAAATGCTAAAGAATGCTTCGCTATCTGTCCTGTCCGAAAATCCCTATGCTAGTTTAGCTAACGTTGAGCAAGAATCTGACGACCCACGAAAGGGAACATCTTTGGTTAACCCAGGGGAATCCAGGAAGAGGAGAAATCTAGCCTCACCTAGATTGCCTCGTAAGGGTGCCAAGGTGTCGTCCCCTCAGAGTGCGCCGACTACAATCAATAAATCCAACGGAAGTGATGCACTAAAGCCGAAGCAATTTGCTCCAGGACTTGGAAATATTAATTCAAAGGAGTATCCAGGATTTCCAGGGACACCAAAAACCCCAAGTGTCCCCTTTTTTCCAAAAGACACTCAGTCCAGTAACGGACTAATGAAATTTTCTGACATAGTGGACTTAATTTTCACAACTTGCAATGTTACTGATCCTCTTAAAAGCATTCTGATACATTTTCTCCCTATAGTGCAAACATTTTTGAAACAGTTGACTGCTAAATGGCCCCTCCTTGCAGCGATCGTATCCTTCGATGGCTAAGTCATAAAACGAGGTCACTGATTCGATCACTGTCTTACAGTGGAATTGCAGAAGTATCCTCCCGAAAATCGATTCCTTCAAATTTTTACTAAACAGTTTAAAATGTGATGTTTTCGCATTATGTGAAACTTGGTTAACTTCCGTATAAATATCAACTTCCACGACTTTAATATAATTCGTCTGGATCGAGAAAACCCTTACGGAGTAGTACTTTTGGGGATTAAAAAGTGCTATTCTTTCAACCGAATTAACCTCCCTTCGACACCAGGCATTGAAATTGTCGCTTGTCAAGTTCTAATCAAAGGCAAAGACCTTTGCATTGCTTCCATCTACATGCCTCCTAGAGCCTCGGTAGAGCACCGAACGCTTTGTAATATCACGGAATCCTTACCGGCACCGCGGCCAGTTCTAGGAGACTATAACTCGCACGGTACGGTATGGGGTTGTCTTCACGATGATAATAGATCAACATTAATCCAAGATCTTTGCGACAATTTCATCATGACCATCTTAAACACGTGAGAAATGACGCGGATTCCTACACCACCAGCACGCGCGAGCGCGTTGGATTTATCACTATGCTCGACATCGCTACAGTTAGATTGCACGTGGAAGGTGATCCCTGATCCCCACGGTAGCGATCATTTGCCTATCGTAATTTCAATTGCTAACGGTTCAAGACCATCGGAAATAATCAATGTCTCGTATGACCTCACACGGAACATTGATTGGAAGAGTTACGCGACCGCGATATCCGTTAAAATCGAAGCCACTCAATAGCTTCCTCCGGAGGAAGAGTACATGTTTTTGGCTGGCTTGATTCTCGACAGTGCGAATCAAGTTCAGACTAAACCAGTACCCAGCGCGAATACCCATGGACGGTCTCCCACCCTGTGGTGGGATAAAGAGTGCTCAAAGCTGTACGCGGAGAAGTCCACTGCATACAAGGCCTTCCGGGAAGACGGGTTACCCGCTAGCTATCAGCAGTACGCGTCGCTAGAAAGGCGAATGAAGAGTTTAATGAAAGCCAAAAAACGCAGTTATTGGCGCCGGTTCGTCGACGGGTTAACGAGAGAAACAGCGATGAGCACTCTTTGGGGTACGGCTCGACGTATGCGTAACCGTAATAGTACCAACGAGAACGTGGAATATTCAAACCGTTGGATATTCGCTTTCGCCAAGAAGATCTGTCCGGACTCTGTCCCGGTACAGAAAAAGTACCGCGCCGCGTCTCCTCACGATACCGTGAACGAAACACCGTTTTCGATGGTGGAGTTCTCACTTGCTCTCTTATCACGCAACAATAACGCCCCAGGGTTACACAGAATCAAATTCAACTTGCTGAAGAATCTGACTGACACTGCAAAAAGGCGCTTGCTGAACTTATTTAACAAGTTTCTTAAGGGTAACATTGTCCCTCATGACTGGAGGCAAGTGAAGGTTATCACCATTAAAAAACCAGGAAAACCAGCCTCCGACCACAACTCGTATCGACCAATTGCAATGCTGTCCTGTATTAGGAAGTTGTTCGAGAAAATGATTTTGTTTCGCCTCTACAATTGGGTTGAAGCAAATGACTTACTGTCAGATACACAATTTGGCTTTCGCAAAGGCAAAGGGACGAACGATTGCCTTGCGTTGCTTTCTACAGAAATCCAAATGGCCTATGCTAACAAAGAGCAGATGGCATCAGTCTTCTTGAATATTAAGGGGGCCTTTGATTCAGTTTCTCTCAATATTCTGTCAGAGAAGCTGCACCAGCATGGTCTTTCACCAATTTTAAATAACTTTTTGCTAAACCTGTTGTCTGAAAAGCGCATGCACTTTTCGCATGGCGATTTAACAACATCGCGATTTAGCTACATGGGTCTTCCCCAGGGCTCATGTCTAAGTCCCCTACTCTACAATTTTTACGTGAATGACATTGACGATTGCCTTGCCAATTCATGCACGCTAAGGCAATTTGCAGACGACGGTGTGGTCTCTGTTACAGGGCCCAAAGCTGCCGACTTGCAAAGACCATTACAAGATACCTTGGACAATCTGTCTGCTTGGGCTCTTCAACTGGGTATTGAGTTCTCACCGGGGAAAACTGAGTTGGTTGTTTTTTCTATGAAGCGCGTGCCGGCTTAACTACAGCTTCTATTAATGGGTGAAACGATCAATCAGGTCTTCACATTTAAATATCTCAGGGTCTGGTTTAACTCTAAAGGTACCTGGGGATATTACATTAGGTATCTGAAATAGAAATGCCTACAAAGGATCAATTTTCTCCGGACAATAACTGGAACATGGACCCCCACCCAGGAGACCTAATCAGGCTGTACCAAACAACGATATTGTCGGTGATGGAGTACGCGTGTTTCTATTTCCGCTCCGCTGCGAACATACACTTCATCAAACTGGAGAGAATCCAGTATCGTTACTTGCGCATTAGCTTGGGTTGCATGCACTCGACCCATACGATGAGTCTCGAAGTGCTGGCGAGCGTTCTTCCGCTAAAAAACGATTTTGGGAACTCTCATATCGATTGCTCATTCGATGCGACATTCTGAACCCGTTGGTGATTCAAAATTTCGAGAGGCTCGTCGAGCTTAATTCTCAAACCCGTTTTATGTCCTTGTACTTCGACTACATGGCACAGAGCATCAATCCTTCTTCGTACAATCCCAACCGTGTCCGTTTCCAAGATACTTCTGATTCTACTGTATTCTTCGACACATCCATGAAGGAAGAGATTCGTGGAATCCCGGACCATATACGCCCGCAAGTGATCCCCAATATATTTTATAATAAATTCCGAGAAGTCTACTGTGACAAAATGTTTTACACTGACGGATCGAGTCTCGATGAGTCCACTGGCTTCGGTATCTTCAGTAATACTATCACCGCTTCCTTCAAGCTCAATGATCCTTCTTAGTTTACGTCGCAGAGTTAGCTGCAATTCAGTACACCCTTGGGATCATCGACACTCTGCCCACAGATCACTACTTCACCGTTTCGGACAGCCTCAGCTCTATCGAGGCTCTTCGTGCGGTGAAGCCTAAAAAGCAATTCCCGTATTTTCTGGGGACGATACAGGAGTCCTTGTGTACGTTATCTGAAAAATCTTATCAGATTACCTTTGTTTGGGTCCCCTCTCATTGTTCTATCCCGGGCAATGAAAAGGCCGACTCATTAGCAAAGGTGGGCGAATTAAATGGTGACATATACGAAAGACCAATCTGCTTCAACGAATTTTTTAGTATTTGTCGTCAGAGGACGCTCAACAGTTGGCAAACCTCGTGGAGCAATGGGGAACTTGAACGATGGCTACATTCGATTATCCCAAAGGTATCACCGAAGCCTTGGTTCAGGGGGATGGATGTGGGTCGGGATTTCATTCGTGTAATGTCCCGACTTATGTCCAATCACTACACCATGGATGCGCATTTGCGGCGTATTGGGCTTGCGGAAGGTAGTCTGTGCGCTTGTGACGAGGGCTATCACGACATCGAGCACGTTGTCTGGGTATGCGCCGGGTATTGTGACGCCAGGTCTCAGTTAAAGGATTCCCTTCGGGCCCGAGGTAGACCACCCAATGTACCAGTCCGAGATATGCTGGCAACTCGTTATTTCCCCTATATGTCCCTTATTTATACTTTCATAAAAACGATAACTATCCCAATTTAGCCCCTCTCTTTTTATTTCTCGTTTTTAGAGTTTCCTCCTGCCTTGTGAAACCGATCAGCTCCAGAGTGCCACAATGCAACCGCCGTCGCCCTTACCACTACGCCTGCATAGAAAGAAACTGAAGCGAGAGCGACTCGAGGTCCGATAACTTTTGAAGGATTCCCCGCGGGTCCGAAGAATACCATCCGCCAATCCGGTACTCGACGACTTACTAGACTGAGGCACAAATTTGTTTCGCTGATCCCCCCCCCCATTGAGCGAAAGTTGCAAGTTTTGCTTTTCTTTCCCTGTCACCATACGCCTTCTCTCCTCTGTCCTTGATACAACTGCTGCTACACTGATGTGGAAATAAGCCACCCATTGAATGTCTTGACCAAGTATAAGTTTTCGTTAAAAAAATCAAATTAGTATTCTGTATTCCTAGTTTTAAGATAGCTATAATTTTTACTCTTTATTGAAACTCTTGTCCTCCATCTTGTAAATAGAATAGTCTCCCTAGTTTTAAGATATCTGTGAAATTTCTCATAAATCACGCAAAAGAATTGTGCATGTTTGATTCTATAAATTATTTCTTCATTTTTAATCGATAAAAATTCTTTATTGTGAACCAAGGAATTTATTAAACCAAACTTATTTTTTTGGTTAGATCAACCAAAATATCTTTTGAATCAATCTTACAAGTTTTGTTATCTGTGCTTTTCGAAGATCGACAAAATTATTGTTTGTTCCAAACAAATCAGTGATTCTAACAAAAGCATGCAGCTAATTGATTCAAAAGGACTGAATGCATTACATCAACAGTCCTTGTTGAATTGAAACAAATAAAAAATAAAAGTTGCTACGAAGAAGAAAACTTTTTCCACGTGCGTCAATGCTGGAGAAATTCGCTATTTTTAAATCAGGGAATTCAGATTTCTGTAAATTCTTATAGTGCTCAGATATTCCGGACTCGAAGGGCGCAAGTGCAGCTTGAAAAAAATCATGATGTCACACAAAGGTTAGTGAATAAATTAAGTCGAATGCACACGGTGCGTTTTATGGTGCCTCCCTCTATTCCAGGACTCAAACAAAACACCCTGTGTGGCTTAAAAACGACAATCGCAGAACTGAAAACACGTCACCGCACCAGAGATAAATATTACCCGTTCGAGAGAGCAGTTTCCTGTACTTCACCATCTCTGGTCCAACAGGAAGACAGCGTATTCGTGCGCCTTCTGCAATCTTTTTGGAAAAGCCGAGACTTTGAAGCCCTACATTATAGCGCATATCTGGAATAAACCACGCGCACGGCCAAAGGTACTACATAAAGGGATGGTGATTGGAATCGTATGCGCTGCATGTAATAAAATTTCATTTCGTTCCAAGCAAACCTACTCCGGAACAGGTTTGAAATCCCTTATGGATTCTCGCTCAAATGCAACAAACGATTGAGTCGGAATCGATTGTTGCCTTTGAGCTGGAACTCATAATGAATCCATTCAGAATTCCTAAACGATCCCGGAATGGGTTTGACTGGGACATACTGCATCCATTCAGGATTCCGAAGCGGTTCCAGAATGATTTGAGTGCGTAAAATTAATGCGTTTGTAGCCTGTTTTTAGAGAAAGGCCAATAAGTCAATGGCAAGTATTTACTTTGTGAGGTTCATTTGTACTGATGTTATCTGTTGTCAGCGAGTAATGGTTTGTTTTAAATTTGTCACCATGACAGTTGGCCTTTGGTTCCTATTAAAGAATAGGCATATTTTATATACAATACAATTGGTTTTGCTTCAATATATGCTATGCGTTGATTCAAATATTTGTTATGTTTAAAACAATAAAAGATATTATTTGATTTAACAAAAATGTTTTTTTGTATTGAACATTTGACATGCATTGATCCAAATATTTTATTAGTTTTATTCAACAAAATGAGCTCATTGATTCAACAAAGTTGTTTGTTGTTTCGATTGTTGTTATGATAAAATCAATAAAAAATTTTGTTGGTCCAACTATTTTCCATGTTTGATCCAATAAATTCTTCAGAATTATTTCAACAATTGTTTTATTTGTATAAACATGTATTTTTATTGAACACAGAACAACTTGGTGAATTTATTATTTCAACCCTCATATTATTTGACATTAAAAATTATTTTTCTGCGTGAATATTTGTTCTCCCTTTTGTGTACTAAACTGTATTGTTAGTTTTAAGATAACTGTAAAATATTTCGTAAAATACTATTACTCCCCCTCTTGTATATCAAACTGAATCGCTTGTTTTAAAATTTTTCAGAAAAAAATCTTTTGGCCCTCTCTTGTATATTGAATCTTATTTCTAGTCTTAAGATAGCTGTAAACTTTCTTTTCTTTTGTAAAACAAAAATATTTCAACATTGTAACCTCCTAGTTTTAAGATATCCAAAATGTAAAAACAAAAGAATTTGGCACCGACAAGCTAACGCATTTGTGCCTATCAAATAAACGAAATGAATAAAAAAGATGGGTGGGTAATGTCTAGGACATAACCGGAGTGTCGTGACTACTCGTTTGACTTGTAATTCAAATCGAATGATACTCAATGAAATATGTGGGAATGTGTCAAGTTATTCTTTATAATAATTATGGTGGTTCTGAAAAGAACCTTTGTTGTTGGCGTCTGCGTTGATAGGGGATGCGCTGGATTCCAAGCTCGTTGAGACATTCATTCATGAAATGAACACATTCATATTTTCTTGCTTTGAAATATCAATGTCAAAATCTCTCGAAACGACCATCGAAATCTTTTTGCTAGCGTACAGAAATGAACACGCTTAGCGAAAAACTAGGGGCGGGTAATGTCCGGGACATAACCACGATGATCATAATCTTAAAATTCTGCTTGTATCTCTTTCAAATGGCTAAATTTTGCGCATTAAGTTCGATACACCGGGCTCAGCGAAATTTTCCTGGGGATCCCGTTCGTTAGTATATTCAGCAAAACAATTTTATTACCGAGTTCTCCGCATTGAATACAGGTCAATAATTTCATATAATGATTTCAACAAGCAATGTACATGTATGACAGGTGGGAGTGTTCTGAAGTGTTTTAGTGGAGGTAACAACATAAAATCGTATGTTGGACATTTTACAATGATTCTCCTTAACCCTGCGAAACCACGGGGTTGGCAGCAGAGGGTTAAGTTGTTTGGAAGAGATGACAGTTATATGATATATGATAACTAAACATATTTATTTTATTTTATTTATTTATTTAATATAATTATATCCATCGGACATTGCAGTCTAAATGGACAGATAGAGTTATAAATAGTTATAAATAACAATACATCTGATAAACTAAAGTAAAACAATATCACATCAAATAAAAACATCAAAGCACAGTAGAGCGGCTAATCTTATTGATGAAGCGACTGGACAACTCATTAAACTCAAAAAACTCTTCCACTGCGGTGAATGTCCGAGTGCATGCGGTAATCGGTTCGTTGGATCCAAACAAGGTACGATGAAATCTTTGCTGAAGCAGTGTTGTATTACGTAGTGTTCTATTAGGAATCCGAAAGTTTACTTCCGAACGAAGTTCTGGAGCATCCATCTCACCGTTAATCAGTTTTGCGATTACCAGCGCTTGCTGTATTTTTCGCCGGCGTTGCAACGTATCGATTCCCAGAAGTTGACACCTATCCGGATATGCTGGCAAATTAGCTGGATCATTCCACGGTAGATTTCTTAAAGCCATGCGCACAAATCGTTTCTGCACACGTTCTATTCTAATGCACCACGTTACTTGATGCGGACACCAGATCACTGATGCGTTTTCGAGAATAGGGCGGACGAGTGAACAGTACAGTGCCTTCAGACAATGTGGGTCGTTGAAGTCCTTAGCAATCTTGGAAATAAATCCCAACTGACGTGTTGCTTTTGAAATAATCTGCGAGCGTTGCAAATCGAATGTCAGTTTCGCGTCCAATAGCACTCCTAAATCACACACCTGCTCAACTCTTGTCAGAATAGTACCGTTAATCCTATAATCGAACTGTACCGGGCATAAAATACGATAAAATTGTTCTATAAATTGCAAAGTTATTGCCGCATTGACCTGAAAATTTGTCATTTCATTCATATAGGAACAATCATTGAAATTATGTCAATTTATGCTTTGCAAGATTTGAAATAACTTCGAAGTGCGGTCACGACACCCCTGTTATGGCATATACATTACCAACCCATCTTTTTCCATTTTGCATTCGTCCTAATAAGTATGGTTTTTAGATAACTATGTTGATACAAGACGAGAATCTTTTGAAACAATTCAAACCTTGCCGACGATTGTTTTTACTGCGTACATACATACGATCTTTCCCCTTTCTCAGCTCACACCGAATGAGCACGCTTCGCATCAAGGCGTTCCTATTTATTGACTTCACAATGCAGATGGAAGGCCATCCTTTTGTTCGCTAATGAAAATATTTTCATCGTTCGTTTTGGTGTAGCTTTCGCTTAGTGGCAGAGTTGCCACATTCACTGATTTTCTTGGAAGGATTTGCAAAAACCTTCGGGTTTGTAGATTAGAAAAAACATTTTCTTATGATTCACTGGTAAAAGTACAGAATTAACAAGCGAAAACTTAATACTAGTTAATAAAAGAAAATTTCTAATTAAATTCTTTTCCCATTTTGCATTCGTCCTAATAAGGTGGTTTGTAGATAACTATGTTGATACAAGACGAGAATCTTTTGAAACAATTCAAACCTTGCCGACGATTGTTATTACTGCGTAAATACGATCTTTCCCCTTTCGCAGCTCACACGGAATGAGCACGCTTCGCACCAAGGCGTTCCTATTTATTGACCTCACAATGCAGATGGAAGGCCATCCTTTTGTTCGATAAATGAAAATATTTTCATCATTCGTTTTGGTGTAGCTTTCGCTTAGTGGCAGAGTTGCCACATTCAATGATTTTCTTGGAAGGATTTGCAAAAGCTTTCGGGTTTGTAGATTAGAAAAACATTTTCTTATGATTCACTGGTAAAAGTACAGAATTAGTAAGCGCAATATTAATACTAGGTAATAAAAGAAACTTTCTAATTAAATTCTTTTTTCCATTTCGCAGCTCACACGGAATGAGCACGCTTCGCATCAAGGCGTTCTTATTTATTGACTTCACAATGCAGATGGAAGGCCATCCTTTTGTTCGCTAATGAAAATATTTTCATCGTTCGTTTTGGTGTAGCTTTCGCTTAGTGGCAGAGTTGCCACATTCACTGATTTTCTTGGAAGGATTTGCAAAGACCTTCGGGTTTGTAGATTAGAAAAACATTTTCTTATGATTCACTGGTAAAAGTACAGAATTAACAAGCGAAAACTTAATACTAGTTAATAAAAGAAAATTTCTAATTAAATTCTTTTCCCATTTCGCATTCGTCCTAATAAGGATGGTTTGTAGATAACTATGTTGATACAAGACGAGAATCTTTTGAAACAATTCAAACCTTGTCGACGATTGTTTTTACTGCGTACATACATGCGATCTTTCCCCTTTCTCAGCTCACACCGAATGAGCACGCTTCGCATCAAGGCGTTCCTATTTATTGACTTCACAATGCAGATGGAAGGCCATCCTTTTGTTCGCTAATGCAAATATTTTCATCGTTCGTTTTGGTGTAGCTTTCGCTTAGTAGCAAAGTTGCCACATTCACTGATTTTCTTGGAAGGATTTGCAAAAACCTTCGGGTTTGTAGATTAGAAAAAAACATTTTCTTATGATTCACTTGTAAAAGTCCAGAATTAACAAGCGAAAACTTAATACTAGTTAATAAAAGAAACTTTCTAATTAAATTCATTTCCCATTTTGCATTCGTCCTAATAAGGATGGTTTGTAGATAACTATGTTGATACAAGACGAGAATCTTTTGAAACAATTCAAACCTTGCCGACGATTTTTTTACTTCGTAAATGCGATCTTACCTCTTTCGCAGCTCACACGGAATGAGCACGCTTCGCATCAGAGCGTTCCTATTTATTGACTTCACAATGCAGATGGAAGGCCATCCTTTTGTTCGCTAATGAAAATATTTTCATCGTTCGTTTTGGTGTAGCTTTCGCTTAGTAGCAAAGTTGCCACATTCACTGATTTTCTTGGAAGGATTTGCAAAAACCTTCGGGTTTGTAGATTAGAAAAAAACATTTTCTTATGATTCACTGGTAAAAGTCCAGAATTAACAAGCGAAAACTTAATACTAGTTAATAAAAGAAACTTTCTAATTAAATTCTTTTCCCATTTTGCATTCGTCCTAATAAGGATGGTTTGTAGATAACTATGTTGATACAAGACGAGAATCTTTTGAAACAATTCAAACCTTGCCGACGATTTTTTTTACTGCGTAAATACGATCTTTCTCCTTTCGCAGCTCACACGGAATGAGCACGCTTCGCATCAGAGCGTTCCTATTTATTGACTTCACAATGCAGATGGAAGGCCATCCTTTTGTTCGCTAATGAAAATATTTTCATTGTTCGTTTTGGTGTAGCTTTCGCTTAGTGGCAGAGTTGCCACATTCACTGATTTTCTTGGAAGGATTTGCAAGGACCTTCGGGTTTGTAGATTAGAAAAACATTTTCTTATGATTCACTGGTAAAAGTACAGAACTAACAAGCGCAAACTTAATACTAGTTAATAAAAGAAACTTTCTAATTAAATTCATTTCCCATTTTGCATTCGTCCTAATAAGGATGGTTTGTAGATAACTATGTTGATACAAGACGAGAATCTTTTGAAACAATTCAAACCTTGCCGACGATTTTTTTACTTCGTAAATACGATCTTTCCTCTTTCGCAGCTCACACGGAATGAGCACGCTTCGCATCAGAGCGTTCCTATTTATTGACTTCACAATGCAGATGGAAGGCCATCCTTTTGTTCGCTAATGAAAATATTTTCATCGTTCGTTTTGGTGTAGCTTTCGCTTAGTGGCAGAGTTGCCACATTCACTGATTTTCTTGGAAGGATTTGCAAAGACCTTCGGGTTTGTAGATTAGAAAAACATTTTCTTATGATTCGCTGGTAAAAGTACAGAATTAACAAGCGAAAACTTAATACTAGTTAATAAAAAAAAACTTTCTAATTAAATTATTTTCCCATTTTGCATTCGTCCTAATAAGGACGGTTTGTAGATAACTATGTTGATACAAGACGAGAAACTTTTGAAACAATTCAAACCTTGCCGACGATTTTTACTGCGTATATACAATCTTTCCCCTTTCGCAGCTCACACCGAATGAGCACGCTTCGCATCAAGGCGTTCCTATTTATTGACTTCACAATGCAGATGGAAGGCCATCTTTTCGTTCGATAAATGAAAATATTTTCATCATTCGTTTTGGTGTAGCTTTCGCTTAGTGGCACAGTTGCCACATTCAATGATTTTCTTGGAAGGATTTGCAAAAACCTTCGGGTTTGTAGATTAGAAAAACATTTTCTTATGATTCACTGGTAAAAGTACAGAATTAACAAGCGCAAACTTAATACTAGTTAATAAAAGAAACTTTCTTTTTACATTTTGAATTCGTCCTAATAAGGACGGTTTGTAGATTGTTTTTACTGCGTACATACATATGATCTCGCCCCTTTCGCAACTCACACCGAATGAGTACGCTTTGCAGCCTTCGATGATTTGGTGGCATTTTTAGTGGCAGTTACTACCGCCTTTCAGTGACTGCGTTTCTTAGCCTTTGGTTTTTTGGCCTTCTCACCGCCACCACCTCCACCAACGTTTGTCTTCTCTCCGGTGGTAGCCGATTTTATTGGTCGTCCGATGCAGCTTCTCACGACCACGCACGTCTGTTATGCACTGCGTCTTACACACGTCTGGCTTTGTGAAAAGCTGCGACACCCCTATTTATAGGTTTTATCATTAATTTTGATTCTTATTTAAAAAAATTATATAGCAAACAACGTATCGGTAGCAAGCATTGAACGTTTTCCTTCCGATTTATGAAACAAGATTGGCAATCCGTTTAGTAAAAAAAGTTATTAAGGTTCAAAATGTACGTAACGCTTTCGCTAATATGTACTACTATCGCTTTCTCGCTCGTTCTCGTGGCGTGCATGAGCCTTTCCTTTCCGTCCGAACTCTAATGGCATAACCAAAACTTATATGCCGGCTTTCCCCCACCAACTGCTCTTGTCAAGCAACCCAATACGAATAATCATAGGAACAAACATGTAGGGGACCTATATATAAACTTTTCATTATTTTATTGTTCGGTTACTGCACCATATTGACGGCTCTGTGCGGGATGGGCTGAAAATTTTCACTTTTCCGGGTCGTTTTCGAAAGATTTTTCAAAACACTATTTTTCCATTGATAATGAATGTCCTACATATTCCAAAATTTAATACAACATTGGTACAAATAATTTCGACAAAATGCCGAAGAAATTGATTAAATCTATTCAGTACAACAAAAGATATAAGCGTTCAAAATATTACATCATTTTTCTTCCGAAATTTTGAAAACGAGCCCCTATATTGAAAGGTAAGTCGTTAGTCACGACAAAAAATATGCAGTTTTTCTTCAGGTTCCATGTTTGACATGATAGATTCTACACTTTGAAAAAATAGTTCAAATGATTTTTTGTGAGCATTTTCAGGTGGAAAGTACACAGTATATGCACTTCTCCTGATATTACTGCTTTTGCCCATATATGTTCAAATTCTATATGTTTCATGGTTTCTATTTCTTCTGAAGAAAAGTTTGCGTTTATGGCTATAATGACTCCTCCTCCAGACATTTTCTTACGAAGAGACAAATTACGGTCATGCCGAAAAACATTAAATTAATTTCCAAAAATTTCTTCGCTTCTTACGCTTTCATCCCAGCTACTTTCTGTTCCAAGAATTATATTAAAAGAAGATGAAATTATTTTTTGTTGGATTTCTTTCATTTTGAAAAATTTCAGTCGAATTCTGTTGTGGATGCGAAGAAATTTTTGGAATATTTAAATTACTTACAGTTATATTTTCTTCCTCTATAGAGGGCGTCGTTACTTCCGAAAATTCGACGTTCCAAATTTATGTGTAGCTTCGCGGAGTTGTTGAAAGCGCCTGGTTCTTTCGCTTGATAAAAAAATCCATAGGAGTCAAGGTCTGCTGCTGACTCGTTTCAGTTTAGCCCATATTCCTGATAGATTTCGATAAAAATGCGCAGGTGATGGTCAGGAGCGGTCGGTAGTCCTTCGGATGCGAGCGTCATTTTGATACTGGTCGGCGTCATTCCTTCCACGCAAATAGATTTGTGTTGGTCTTTCGTATATGCCAGGTAGGGGAATCCTGGGCCAGTTGGCAGTGTTTTCAGTTTTCATTTTTTACCGCTTTGATTTTGGTAGATCTTGTAAAATAGAACCCGTTGCATGGAAGGGTAGACTGTTGGCAACATCTCTGAATTTTATTAAAATGTTTGATACGTTGTCTTCATTTCTAGAGACAAAAATATGTGACGCGGAAAAGCCGCCAACTTACCCCAGCATCGGGGTAATGTGGCGGTATGTATGGGGTAAGTTGGCGGACTGCCAAAAAATAAGCAATCCAATGAAAATACAATTACATCAAGGTCACAATTTTTCAAAGGTCCTCATGATGTTTCAAACAATAGGTTATCAATGTACTGATCAGATAATTATCATTGTAATATTGAATTAAATCAGTCAGCATCAATAAATTTTTAACTTCAATCCACCTATTTTTTTTTTGTGTGGGGAGGGGGTGTAGTTAAACCCCATAGCATCCTCTTTGCTACACCACTGCTTGAAGTCATTCATTTCGCTTTTCATTTTCCGAGATATGTTTCAGATCAATTCGAGGGTTATAAGTCAGAAGGTTCGCGCAAGTGATTTTTTTGCACCGATAAGTGATCAAGTTCCATCTAGACAACTTGGAATTGTTCGGTAGTTATTCTAGCGGTTGAAGATAGAAAAATGAAATACGAAATTCGTTTTATTGAAACAATATTTCGCTTATTTAAATGGATTATTACTATATTGAACAACAAATAGGTGACAAAGGGTAATCCATAAACAATAAGCCATAACTTTTAAAGTATTCGAAATATGTATTTTATGTCGTTAGTAAAGTTGTTCGCAAAAGTAAGAGCTACAAATTAGCTGAAGGCATTATTTCAATACAATTACTTCCAAGAAAATTTATGAAAATATCTCACATCGTGAGCCTCCTGTAATATTGTTGTTACCTTCTTCGGTTGCGCTGATCAGACATCTCGGAGTCTGCCGGCAGTCTTTTGCTATGTGACCTTCTTCCCCCGCACTTTCTGCATAATTTGCTCCTACCAGGTCCACTGCAGTTTCTCGCCAGGTGGCCGAACTCTTGACACTTAAAGCACACTTCCGGTCGTTGAGAGACACTCAATGGACATACCGACCAGCCAAGTTTGATCTTCCCCATTTTAAGTGTCTTGTTCGCTGCTTCGACTGGAAGCCTAACTGAAGCCGCTTGCGTGCCGAAAGGTCCCTTGCTCATTCGGATCATCATCTGCATTTCTCCAAGCTCGCACTGCTTTTTTCTAGAGTTTCTCTTAGCTTTTCGTCCGAGGATATCTCATCCATGTCCTCACATTGGATGGTTGCCTCCAGGTACAAGGCTCTCACTTTCATCACTTCACCAGCTTTCTCGGTGAGCTCCTTATAAGTAGAGCTGTTGGACTTCGGATCCTTTCTCCGGTGCGGGTGCGCCTGATTTTCTTGACATCTGAGCCCAGTTCCTTGAGTACCGGGGTTGTCTTCATTGCGCGCAGTACCTCCTTGTATGAGTCACCATTAGCTTTGACTATGAGTGCTTCCCCCTTGCTTCATCCCTAGAAAAGCTTTCGCTTTTCGGGCCTATCCTTATTGTTCGCCCTCCGTTTTGTGCTGCCGACGACTTCCCATTTGGTGGCGCTTCGTGCGCTACGCGTACCATTACTCCGGGGCCTCCTTGTGTTTCTTGGAACCTCCTGGTCTTGCATCACCTGGAGAAGCTCTTGGCCTGTTCTGTGTAGATAGGAACGTCCTCTAGGGCTTGTCTTTCGCCTTGTGAGATTCTCTCACTTTCGGTGGTGCCACTGTTTGCCTTATTTTGAAGGACATATTGGCCATCAACAGCTCCTTTGCGGTTACCTCCGCTTTCTGCTCCAAGGTTCTCCATTCCTTGACGGCCAATCCGAGGACCAGTGTCTTGATGTCCTTGTGCACATTACTCCTTTTGTCAACAAAGTTGTGCAGTTCGTCCACCAGTTTTTTAGCTACTGCTATACTCGGCAAGCTTGGAATTTTCAACCAGGCGCTCCCCTTCTGCTTTTGCTGCTTCTGTTGAAGCTGCTGATGCTGTTGAGGCTGCTCCTCGTGTGGAAGCTGCGGCCGCTATTTCTCCTGGTCGTGCTGTTGTTGCACTAGACGGCTTAGCCGTGGTGGTGACCTCGTTAAACCGCTTTTGGAGAAGTGATTCGCCGCGTCTACTTCCTATGTATGTATATTAGAGTGGGTCAAAATGATCACTGTTTCAGCACAGCACTTTTTTGGTTCCATTTGGGGTCCCAAGTAACTGTGCAAAATATGGAGTCGATTGCTTTTGACTTGGCGTAGCGCATTGCGTTTGAAATTTGTATGGAAATTAGTGTGGGAAAACCTACTTTGCATTTTCAATTCTACAGACTACAATTCTTCCTGCAGTATACAACTAATTAAATAGAAGTATAGTCCAGGATATGCTGAACAACTTTGCCGAAGGATGTATGGTGTTGGAATGTCTCTAAAACAAGTTATAGTTGTTCAAAGTTTGATAGCTCGAATTAATTGCCAAAAATCATTTTCTTTGCCAACACTGCCAGTGTACCAATGATATTTCATATAACATACCGAAATAACATCATATAGTTTAGATTTATCACATTGGTATGTTTGGATGAATTATTCAAAAGCCTTAGCTTAATTCCATGGGCGTCGATAGTTGGGTACTAGGGCGTAGTGAGGGGAGGGGAGAGTGGTTTTAATATATAGAAATTCGAACTGAAATATTGTCGAGTTGGAAAATTCAGATGAAATAATTTGAAACATTTGCATAATAGTAACGATGAAACGAAACTGTATCGCTTTGTATTGGCTTATATCAGTAGAAGTAAAATTACAGACTGAATCAACTGATGTTGAGTTGATATGTCAGAGGATTGTATTGATATTATATTTCAGTTTAAGACGCATTATGATTTGATAGGATGTTTTTTTTCGATCACCTGAGGCAAAAATTGCTGTTGAACTGGGGCTCTTGTGACTTTTTTTTGTTGAAATCATAAATTAGCTTCAAGCCTTGTTCAGCGACGTCGTTGACAACCATCAAGGAACCCACTCGTTTTGCATTAAGGTAAACCTTATTTTTACTCCTCTCGTTTGCTAGTCTCCGCAAGAAAAAATCTGTTGAAATTTCCATCATGTCAAAGAACTCCTTCGTGTCTGTAACTTTACTTACTTTGATATAAGTCGATGCAAAGGGTTACAGTATGTTTCATTTCATCGTTACATTTCATTATTTCAGCTATTTCAGTTCGAATTTTTATATGGTAAAATCACCCCTCCCCCTTGCGCCTCACTACGCCCTAATACTCAACTATCTACGTCCATGGAATTGAACTGAGACTTTTGAATGATTCATCCAAACATACCAATGTGGCAAATCTAAAGTATATGTTATTTTGGAATGGTACATGAAATATCATAGATAAACCCGCAGTGTTGGCAAAGAAAATGATTTTTTGCAATTAATTCGAACTATCAAACTTTGAACAACTATAACTTGTTTTAGAGACATTCTAACATCAGGATGTACCTTCGGCAAAGTTGTTCAGCATATCCTGGACTATACTTCTATTTAATTAGTTGCATACTGCAGGAAGAATTGTAGTCTGTAGAATTGAAAACGCAAAAAAGTAGGGTTTTCTATACTAATTTCCATACAAATTTCAAACGCAATGCGCTACACCGGGTCAAAACCAAACAACTCCAAATTTTGCACATTTACTTGGGACCCCAAATGAAACCAAAAAAGTGTTGTGCTCGGTTGATGTGATTACGATTACGTTTTTCCATGTAACAATGCCCCACCCTATTGTGTATATGTGTATGTATGTATATATGTGTGTGTGTTTCATTTAAACACAATTTTCTCAGAAATTGCTGAACCGATTTTCACAAACTTAGTTTCATATGAAAGGTAAAACGCTCCCATAAGCTGCCATTGAATTTTTAGTTGATCTGACTTCCGGTTCCGGAGTTACGAGTTGAAGAGTGCGGTCACACAGAAAATTCCCATAAAAACTGGTACAACCATGATGTCCAAATGATGTAAAACATATTAAATGGGTGCAGCATTACTCTAGTTTGGGGGTGTGGATCCCTTATGATCAATCAAAGCAGTTTTGACCACATTGATTACCTATTGCGGTTCATGATGCCCCCAGGAAACTCGCCAACTTCCTAAGCCAATAACACAACAATTTCTCAGCGAATTTTTGAATGATTTTTACAAATTTGATTTAAAATGAAAGATGCAGTAATCCCATTGTCTGCTGCAGAATTTCATGCGGTTCTGACTCTTGGTTCCAGAATTACAGGTTGGTTAGTAATGTTACACTGGAATTTTCCATATAAATCGGTACAATCGTAATATCTCACAGGCTAAAAACTATTGAAATGGTCACCAAATTACTTCGATTTACTCGTCTAGGTCACTGATTGCCAATCAAACATTTTTTGAATATATTGTCCACTATCGACGATTCCGGAAGTCCCAGATTCCGGGCATATTCCACAACTAGTCACATCGGTTCTTCGGTGATGACTGAATCGATTTTCTCAAACAAAGTCTCACATGGAAAGTAAAATATGCAGTTGAGTATTGCGTCGCTACCCCCTGCTTGTCTGCACACCTCCTTCCTTCATCACTCCCCTCCCCTTGGACATTTCAACAATTTTATTGAGCAAAACCAGCTAATGAATCACAGTTTGAATAAATGAGAGTGGCACTATTTCACCACCAGGTGGATTAAAACAGGTTTTCTTATTGAAAATAACTCTTTACAATGCCAATAACTTTTAAACAGGGAAAAACAAGTAAACCACTCGGTAAACAAATTAAAGTGCAAGAAAAGCACAACAAATGCTGGAAAATCCGATCTCCCCAAGACCCTCAATGGAAATACTCGAGTTGAAGTTTGTCTCATTCCGTCAACAAATACATAACTATATTTTACAATTCGACTTGAAATGAAGGGTTAAAGTCGCAATAATTAGCCATTCTTACTTAAGCATGTCTTGAGTAAATCTTTCTTAAGCATGTCATGAGTAAATCGGAAATTACAGCTGTTCAAAAACTCAATGCATACACATGACACTATAAACTGACAATTTCGTTGCGCCTATTTCATAAAAATAGCTTAAATGCAACCAAATGGCGAGTAATCAAATGTATTTGATTATGTATTGAAACGAACTTGAACCCGAGTATTTCCATAGAAGGCCGCCTTGGGAAGATCTACCAGCCTTTGTTATGCTTTTCTTGCACTTTAATTTGTTTACCGAGTGGTTTGCCCGTTTTTGCTTTTTAGAAGTTATCGGCTTTGTAAAAAGAACTATGTTCAATAAAAAATGTGAATATCTCCACACATACAAGCGATAGCAAGTTTCTGTCTTCGGCAAGGTAATGCAGTTTAGCAGTCCAAAGTTCTAGAACATTTTTATATCTCGAAAAACTTAAATGCTAGAGAGTGGAAAAAATGTTTGTAATCAGTTTTTCCACTACTTTGCTGAAGTAAGTATTTGCCTATATGAAATAATGAAGAAAAAAAAATTGTAAGTCACTATTAGGGGGATTTATCATCAATCCGTTAAGACGGAAAGAAGAGGAGTTCTATTCCAAGAAACTTTCTCAAAGACACCACATTGCTAAAGTCAACAGTTTTGACGCAATCTAACAAACCCCCTTTTTTGCTCTTTGGGATCACTGCGCAATCGGTGGATCACAGGTTTGCTTACGACGGGTGCTACTTTATGGAGGTTTTCGATACAAAATCGGGCTCTGGAGTGATGTTCTAGTCTTTATTTCAGAACAATAACGAAACACGTTTAGAATAGAAAATTACTGAGAGTTTACAGAAATTAAACCTGGCTTTAATTATTTCTTCTATCATCACACAGCACTGCCATAAACATTTGGCATTACGGGATGAGGTATACTGTCAGCTTATCAAACAGACCACTGCCAATCGTTCGTCTTGTCCAGAATCTGCGCAACGAGCCTGGCGTCTTTTAAGCATACTAGCAGCGTACTTTGGGTGCTCTGAAGCCTTACGTCCGTACTTAATTGAACACCTGACATCCGCTGCATCGGATCGACGTAGATCATGCCATGGAACCGCCGCCGTTTGCCTAACGAACTTACGTAAAACTGCACGGTGTGGTGGAAGAAAAAATGTACCAAGTGTAGAAGAAGTCACAGCAGTATCAGCCGGACGGTGAGATGTTCTATTTTTGAATCAACAAAATTTACTTTATATCAATTACTTTATATTAATGTTTACAGATCCGCAAGAAGACAAATCTATCGATTGCCAGGTGGAGCAGAACGTATAGTCAATACACGATGTTCAACGGTTGTTGGTGACGTAATAACAGAATTGTGTTCTCTCCTGGGGATTGAGGTTTCAGCGGAACAACAAGAATTTTCTTTGTATTGTATTGTTCAAGGTGATGCCTTTACAATGCCTCTCGCGGCAGATGAATATATCCTTGATGTCACAACTGAATTGCTGAAATCAGGACAGCCGTTTTATCTCATTTTTTGCCGCTCAGTGTGGCATTTCTCTCTGAAACGAGACCCTGCACCAACACCTTTATACATAGAAGTGTTGTTCAATCAAGTTGCACCCGATTACTTGGAAGGGCTACTATTAGAACTGCCAAGTGGTGGAGCGCCAACACCTGATTACGTGCGTGACATGGCTAGAATTGCTGCAATTTTACACAGAGCTGCTGATTTGAATCATTTACCAGCAATGAAAGAAATTAAGTTTCTTCTACCTAAGCCAGCATTATCTTTACGGGAGCTCCGTCCAGCTCAATGGGTCGCATTGGTCCAGTCAGCATGGCCGTCTATTGCCGGACTAAGCCCTATACAAGTGAAGGCACAATTTCTGAATGTACTCTCTTCTTGGCCATTATTTGGAAGTAGTTTTTTCGCAGTTAAACGTGTTTGGTCAGAGGAAAGTCCTGCTGAGGAAATCAGTCCTATGTGGAGAGAACTTATTCTTGCTTTGAACAGAAGAGGGGTATTATTCTTGGACCCTAATACACATGAAACAATGCAGCATTGGCCATTTAACGAAGTGATTTCTACAAGAAAGGTAAGTATGTCACGCACTCGATGTTACTTTCCCGCATATTTTGGTTGACCTACAAATCGTTGAGGAAAGTTTTTTACACACAAAAAAACAAAATGAAATATTCATATTTTCCTCAAGATCCATATTGAATTTCAAACAAATCACTCAAAAAACACAATACTATCCGCCAGAAAAAAATAACATGGATGTGTTGAGATCGAAATATGATTTTGGAAGATAGAAGAAAAATGATATAAAATAGCATTTTCCACTTGTGTCTAGTAAATCAGAGAGATTGAAAATAAAGAATAATAAAAAGTAGGTCAAGTAAGTAGCTATCATGGTGAGTACTAAATTGAAAGACGTAATCAGATTATGTGCACACGGTCAGGTTCTCAAGTTACGCACATTTATATTGAAAGTAAAAAATAAAAACAATATGCAATATTCCTACTTTAAACCCATTTGTACATAAAGGGCACAAAACCTAACTATATAAGTCCAGGAAATTGCGTTTCGACTTCGTCTGCTTTGAACCAACTCAGATACCAGGCAGACGCCAGTCCAAATTTGAAAACCCTATTTGGGAACACACTAAACGACCCATAACCTACGATGTCCCGTTACGTTAGGGGTCGTTTATTGTGTTCACAAGAAATATCCAGAAATGTAAACACTATTTGTTAGCACACTAAATGACCCTATAGGGGAAACCGAGGAGATTTGAAACAGAGGCGAGTTTAAACAGTACCCATTACTAGCGAAACAATACCGTTAGATATTAAACAATAATGCATTTGTTTTATTTATATCGTAACCGCACAACAAAAACGAGCAACAGTAAGTTTTCGTTGTATTTTCCAAATTATTATAAATAGGATATTAGGTGGTATTGAATCATGAAAATATCGTACTTTTGTAGTCTTACAATTAACAATTGTAGATTGTATTCGTTTCTTTTCATCGTTGCAATGTATATATTGTAAATTGTGGATTAAGCTTTACTTTTCGACCTAGGAGAGTTGAAACATTGTATGGATCAACTGCATGCAACCTAAGGCGATTCGTAAACAACTATACTTTATCCGTTCTTGTTTAATATCGTTGTGCGGGGCTACTTTGGATATGTGAGGCTACTTTGCACACTTTAGTTTTTCAATATTTACTAACATACGAGCTTTTATTAGTTTTATTATACCTTTGACATTTGTAGAGCCATGTGTTTTAAACATGTTTTTCTTTAAATTCGTTTATTTGATTAGGCACGTTTGCGTTAGCTTAAAGGTGCCATTTTTCATTGTTTTCATTTTGAATTTCTTAAAACTAGGGGGTTACACATTTCAATATTATTTTGTTTTATATAATGAAACTAAAAAAAATTACAGCTAACTTATACATATACAAGAGGGAATAATATAATATTTATACGATTAAGGGGACTGGTAATTTTGTGTGTTCTTTGTATAGTAATGCACTTTATGATTTTTAGAAGGGAGATTGTTGGAGCAATTAAATATTAACTAAGCGGAACATTTTACAAAATTATTAACTAGAAATAACTAGGGGGAGTGGTTCAATTTTATTAAGATTAGGGGGAATTAATTAAGGCTATTTTAAAGTAGTGGTTCTGTTGGGCATTTCTTAACGAGATTAAATATTGGTCAACTAAAACTAGAAGATAGGGGGGCACATAAGTTTTGGGAAGATATTCAAGGGGAAAAGGGGGGGGGGGGGGGGGGGTGAAGTCATACATCTGTGTTTCAGAGACATGGAAGAGAGGGTGGACAAGGCTGACAGGAGAGGGGGGAGATATAAACTTTCAGTTTCCGGCATTATTACAGATTCGGACGGATGCATCATGTGTTGGGACGCCGGGCGGTCTTCTTCCAGCCGCCAGGGGTTTCTCCAGACGATTTTGTAGTACAGCTTAGATACGGATCAGACCATCGTTGGGGTACGGTAGGTGGAATAGGCCACTTCTGGGAATGATAAGAGAAAAGATAGGGGCATTTAAATTTGTATATTGTTGTTTTTGAGGAACGTGTATATAAGCGACATGTAGAGAATATCGCGACTTGCTAGTACATCTCGAAACCGGGACATTGGGTGATCTTCCTCGGGCCCGAAGGGAATTGAATAGTTGAGATCTGGCAGAACAGTACTCGGCGCATGCCCAGACAATATGTTCGATCTCGTGATAACCGTTGCCACAAGCGCAAATACCACTATCCGCGAGCCCAATACGCTGGAGATGAGCGTTCAGCGTATAGTGATTGGACATGAGCAGAGACATCACGCGAATGAAATCCCGACCCACATCCATCACCCTGAACCAAGGTTTCGTCGATACCTTAGGGATTATCTAATGTAGCCACCTTCCCAGTTCACCATTGTTCCATGCAGTTTGCAAACTTTCGAGGGTTCTCTGATGAGTGATACTGAAAAATTCGCTGAAGCTAATTGGTCTTTCATATATGTAAAGCGCCCGCCTTAGCTAAAGATTCCGCTTCTTCATTACCTGGAATGGAGCCAAACTAAGGTAATATTGTACGATCATACAGACAAAGCACGCATGCGCTCCCAGATTTTCCCCTGAAAATATGGAATGTGCTTTCTAGGTTTCATTGAACGGAGAGCCTCGACTGAGCTGAGGCTATCCGAGACAATAAAGTAATGATCAGTGGGCAAAGTATCAATGATCCCAAGCGTATATTGAATAGCAGCAAGTTCTGCGACGTAAACTGAAGCAGGATCATTGAGTTTGAATGAGGCGGTGAGGTTTTGATTGAATATACCGAAGCCAGTGGAGCCGTCGAGGTTTGACCCGTCGTTGTAAAACATCTTATTACAGTCGACTTCTCGAAATTTACTATGAAAGATGCTTGGGATCACTTGCGTATGTGATCCGGGATTCCACGAATCTCGTCTGTCATGGATGTTTCGAAGAATACAGTTGAATCAGAAGCATGAAAGAGATTGACACGGTTGGGATAGTATGAAGAAGGATTGATATTTTGTGCAATGTAATCGAATTACAAGGACATAAATCTGAGGCGACTTTATGGAACCATTTCGAATCGACTTTTTCATTCAAGCTTGCATACAATAAACCATTCGTTTCGAGAAGCGCAATGCCACCCCTGGTTTGAGAATTGAGCTCGATAAGCAATTCAAAATTTGCAATTAGTAACGGGTTCAACATATCGCATCGGATTAGCAATCGATATGAGAGGTCCCAAAATCGATTTTTCAGCGGAAGAACGCCCGCCAGCACTTCGAGACTCATCGTATGTGTCGAGTGCATGCAACCCAAAGTAACACGCAAACAACAATATTGGATTCGCTCTAGTTTGATGAAATGTATGTTTGCAGCGGAGCGGAAACAGAAACTTCCGTACTCCATCACCGACAATATCTGTAGCCAGCCCTGGTCGATTCCTAGCAAGCGTGCAGCTTATGCGCCACTTCCCGTAGGAAGACTGCACGCCGAGATTTGTTTGCCCGGATGAGACTCTTCTTAGGGCGAGTCCCTGAAGAAAATTCACCTAAAGAAATTATTCAGGATCGAACCAGACAGGCTTATCAAAAGTCAGCCTCCAAAAGTCGGGTAGACGACCCTATTATCAGTCAGTAGCAATCATCAAGAACCTATTTACCCTCAGAGAATACGCGGTAAGAAATTCCCCATACCTAACTTATCATCACTGGAACTGCAGCCACACACCACCAGGTAGCACAAACATGCAGAAAGTGAAGTTTTCACCACCAGTGCTCTATTGGCTAGCACTCTGCACCCGGGTTGTGTGTGGCGTTCATAAAAACGTTGTGTGTGGCGTTTATAAAAACGGAACTCGATATAATGGCCGACACACAACCTCACTTCATGGACGCGTCCCTAATTCTAGCCGTCCGTGGACGACTTCTCGGGCGTTTTGTGCTCTGGTGTCTCAAATCACTGTGGCGTCATCCCCGGACGCCACCCTTTACACTTAATTAGCAACAACGATACGACTCACCAGTTCTTTCTGCTAATGTTGGTTGCTGCTGCTGTCGATCGTTCTGCTGCGATGACGGGCGATCACGTCGATCGGCCGCGCCGGTTTCTGACCAGCGGTAGTTAGTTGCTGCTGATGCTTGCTTTATTCGGCCGGAAAAGCTGCGATGGTTTTCCGGTGGCTGAAGGAAACGGTTTGTCGATGGACCGTTCTTCCTTCCGGCGGCGTATCGGTGCCGGGTTCAACTGCGTCCTGCGTTTAGAACCTGCGCGCGTGTGATTTTGTCCTCTCTCCTTCCTCTCGTTCGTAGAATCTGTGCGAAATGAAAAGGGCCGTGTGGCTATTGCACAACGGGGTCATTAGCACATGTGGGGGTCAATGGCACGAAACTTTGAGCACATTTACCTTTCTGCTATTTCTTCTACACACACTTTCCTACGCACGCACTATCTACTCAATTTCAACTTGATCCGAGCTATTTGGACGGGAGAGCAAAGAATTAGACAAATTCACAGTACTATCAGTGGACAAACTACGCGAGCTTCCAAAACGTTTGGCGGACTGGGACGAAATGGACTAGCAGCGTTAATCCTCAGATTAGGGAAGGTAATTTCGTACGAACTTACAGGAAGTACGTATTTTCCTGCAAATTTCTTCGGGCAAGTTCGGAAATCAACGACCCTACTAGCTGTTTTATTCTGTCAGCTAACCTTTGGCTCTATCTGTCCCTTTCCATCATGCATTCCAAGCGAAGGATCGTCATGGTTTTCGTCTTCAGGAGAATCTCAACAGGCAATTTAATTTCTTCCCCTCGCGGAGAGCAGTATTTTCTAGGGTGTTGCGCAAGAGTCGATCAACGGTAGGTTGTCTAACTCTTGGCGCAAACAAATCAGACTGGTTCTACTAAAATTTGGAAAATATTGCTGAATATGCCATGACCGCTACATATCGTTGTTTGGTACAGCCTGATCAAGTCTCCTGGGTGCGCACCCCACCATGTTCCAGTTATTGTACGGAGAAAGTTGATCCTTTGTTGGCACTTCTGTTTCAGATACCTAATGTAACATCCTCAGGTTCCTTTAGAGTCGAACCAGACCCCGAGATATTTGAAAGTTGAAACCTGAGCAATAGTTTGACTCATTAATTGAAGCCAGTGCGGTAAAATATCAATTTCAAACGAAAATAATCATTTCAAGTGAAACTTCGAGCCTTTCACTGTAAACATACCATTACTATATCAGTTGAGTTCGGCTGCCGTCTTCGTTTGAGTAACTCAAAGTTCACTGTCAATTGAATAACAGGTTCTAGTCATTTGACGTTTTTGCCTGTTTAGTTTCTATTGAACACCAACCTCACATTAGCACGGTCTCAGCTAATGGAAGTGAACCATTCCAATGAACCACTCACAAATGAATATGAAGGAACACTCACTGACATAAAAATAACTCCGACCAAGATAATAAATAATATAGGGTAAAGGCTATGATAAGACGAGGCAACTCAAGACGGATACAGGTACGAGCATTTTTTCTCTGTATGAGTAAGGTTGTATTTTTTTTCGATGAAGCTGATAAATCAGGAGGATATGAAAAAGAAAAGAATAAAACAAATGACGTAGTGGGCTTTTCTGCTTAACAAACATAAAACAAATTCACTCAAAAATGACAAATGTTCCGAACCTTTCTTTCCCTTCTTCTTGGAGAGTTTTCTTTCCTTTCTTGTGCCCTGGTGAATAATTGTTGACAGATGACTGTATGCAACTAGCGAGGTTGGCAGTGCAGCCAATATCTTTGTCATATTTAGATATGTTGCTATAATACACATAATAATGACTGTTTTATTAACTCACATTTCGCCAAAATATATCTGGAACTAATCAATCCTAGATTTTTATCATATACTACATGTTTCTAGCAAATTTGGTCAGCATAACAGCCTATTCATCAGAATCAAATTTGCCACAAACTTTGAAATAGAGATGGACGTACTACCAAAATACAGAAATATACAGAAATCGTATTACTAGTTGCTTTATCTTGTCTTAGGTGTAAACGGGCGAACTCGTTAAAGGTCCAAGATGATAGATAACGGAAATCGATGGTTAGTCATTTTAAATGAAGGCGTAGTTGGTTGAGTGGTAAGCGTGACAGCCACCCATCCCAGTTAGTCTGGGTGCAATCCCAGCCGAGGTCGCTGAGATTTTTCTGAGGTGTAAAATCTTCCTTCGGAAGGGAAGTAAAGCCGTTGCCTAGCAAAAGCAAGTATCGGACTAACGTTCCTTCTGCTATCTACGTTCGGGCCAGGCCGGCGCCGGTTTTGTTCAATAAACACTTTAGGATTACCAGGAGTTGCACATTGAAAGATGTTTCCCTAATCCCAAGCACTACTACTGATTCCCTGTGCAACTTCAGCTAGTCTAGATCGATAACGGAGTAGCAGCTACGGGTGGTCGTACAAGGTCAAGCTCAAGCTCGATGGTTAAAGTCATTTTTAAATCAGAGATGAGGGCAACATGGATACCATTTGAAAGGAGGTTAGGCCATTTTGAAATCCAAGATTGCGGCCTATAGTGACCAAGAAACTGTGAAAACAACTATCAATATGGGTATCATTTAAAATAATCATAAAATACCGTAATTTATGAATTTAGGCCATTTTGAAAACAAAGATGGCGGTTTCGGGTAACCACCACAGTAAAAACCATGATCAATATATATCTATATCGCTTTTGCAATGATGGTCACTAGATGACGGAAACTGATGATTGAGGACATTTTGCAATCAATCAATCCAATATGGCGCCTTTTGGTTACCTCAAATCAATAAACCCACCTTCGATATGACCTATTTATAGCATTCATATCGAGCAGAACCTTTTCGAATTCTTTCTGAAAAAAAAGATTCTCGTAGACTATAGACTGTGCTCGTAATGTGTTCCTATATAACCAGTGTGGAAATGTTTTACCTCTTCACCATGTCATCGGAATTGTACATAGGGAACTATTGGTAGAGGTGCAAATAAATAGCTGAATTACATATTTGATTTTAGCAATGAATTTGACAGCTTCGTACAATTATGATAGCATACTGCGGCTATCATATTTCTTTTTCAAATTTTCTTAAATTCGCAGAGTTCAGACGAAAATAATGAATCTACTAATAACAGCTTATTGAAACTGGTTGCAATGAAACATGTTATTTGGTAGTACGTTCATCTCTATAATATTTTTGTTGCAAATTTGATTCTGATGAATAGGCTGTTATGCTGGCCAAATTTGCTAGAAACATGTAGTATGTGATAAAAATGTTGGATTGATTAGTACCAGATAAATGCGAAATGTGTGTCAATAAAACGATCATTATTATGTGTATTATAGCAACATATCTAAATATGACAAAGAAATTGGCTGCACTGCCAACCTCGCTAGCTGCATACACTCATCTGTCATCTGGCATAAGAAAGGCATGATAACCAAAAATACGAAGCCAGTTGTCTCTTTTTGTCTTAGGTTTACCCGGATCTCATTTGACTGGTGCTCACTGGGGAAATTGAAAGCTGATCTATTCATTTGAGAGGATCAAACGAAGGAGGTTGAATATGAATTGCGACTCATTTGAAAGCAGCGGTGAGTGAAGTGCCATGAACCCAGCTTCAGATTAACAACAACTGATGCGTTAAATGAATGTGAATGCTACTGCAGACGACTGATTGACTGCGTTCATTCAGTTTCGATTGAATGAAATGAAATTTTACTGCACTGATTGAAGCTGTAGTTGCGCTGGTTCACTTTCCTTGAAAATACAACTAGCTCAGTTTTCTCCGTGGAAAACTCAATACCCAGCTGGAGGGCCCAAGCAGACAAATTGTCCAAGGTATCTTACAATGGTCCTTACAGATCGACGGCCTGGGGTCCTGCAATAGAGACCACACCGTCATCTGCAAGCTACCTTAGCGTGCAAGAATTGACAAGACATTCGTCAATGTCACTCACGCAAAAGTTTTATAGAAGGAGACTTAGACATGAGCCCTAGGGAAGACCCATGTAGCTAATTCGTGATGTCGATAAATCACCATGCGAAAAATGTATATGTTTTTCAGACAGCAAGTTCATCAAAAAGTTGTTTAGAGTCGGTGAAAGACCATGCTGGTGCAGCTTCTCAGAAAGAATTTTGATAGAAACTGAATCAAAAGCCCCCTTTATATTTAGGAATACTGATGCCATCTGCTCTTTGCTAGCATATGCCATTTGAATTTCTGTTGAGAGCAACGCAAGACAGTCGTTCGTGCCTTTGCCTTTGCGGAAATCAAATTGTGTATCTGACAGTAAGCCATTTGCTTCAATCCAATTGTCGAGGTGAATCAAGATCATTTTCTCGAACAACTGTCGCATACAAGACAGCATCGCAATCGGTCAATACGAGTTGTGGTCGGAGGCTGGTTTTCCTGGTTTTGAATGGCGATGACCTTCACTAGCCTCCAGTCATGAGGGACAATATTACCCTCAAGAAACTTATTAAATAAATTCAACAAGCGTCTCTTGGCAGAGTCTGGCAGATTCTTTGACATGTTAAATTTGATTCTGGCCCTGGGGCTTTATTGTTACATGACACGAGAGCAAGTGAGAGCTCCACAATCGAAAACGGTGTTTCGTTCGCGTTATCGTGGGGGACGCGGCGCGGTAGATCTTCTGTGCCGGGGCGCAATCCGGACAAACCTTCTTAGCAAAATCGAATATCCAACGGTTTGAATATTGCACGCTCTCGTTAGTACTGCTTCGGTTACGTAAGCGCCGGGCCGTACTCCAAAGAGTGCTCATCGATGTTTCTCTCGTTAGTCCGTCGACAAACAGGCGCCAGTAGCTACGTTTTTTGGCTTTCATCAAACTCTTCATGCACGTTTCCGCCATCGCGTACTGTCGGTAGCTAGCTGGCTGCCCGTCGTCCCGGAAGGTCTTATACGCAGCGGCCTTCTCCGCGTACACGTCTGAGCGCTCTTTGTCCCACTATGGATTGGGAGGATGCCCGCGTGAGCTCACGTCTGATACGCGTTTAGTCTGAGCTTGAATCGCGGTATCGAGAATCAAGCCAGCCAGGAACCCGTACTCTTCCTCCAGAGGAAGCTCTTGAGTGCACTCGATTTTGTCTGATATCGCGGACGCGTAGCTCTTCCAATCAATATTTCGTGTGAGGTCATACGAAACATTGATTGTATTCAGTGGCCCTGAACCGTTAGCAATATTAATTACGATTGGCAGATGGTCGCTGCCGTGGGGATCAGAGACCACCTTCCACATGCAATCTAACCACACCGATGTCGAGCAGAGGGACAGGTCTAAGGCGCTCGGGCGCGCTGGAGGGGCAGGAATCCGTGTCATTTCACCCGTATTCAAAATGGTAATATTGAAGTTGTCGCAAAGCTCATGGAGTAGGGTAGATCGATTATCGTCATGAAGGCAACCCCATGCCGTACCGTGGGAGTTGAAGTCACCTAAAACTAGCCTCGGTGCGGGTTGGAGTTCCGCAATATCGCAAAGCCGTCGGTGACTGACTGGGGCTCTAGGGGGGATGTAGGTGGAAGCAATGCAAAGGTTTGGCAAGCGACAACTTCAATACCTGGTGTCGAGGGGAGGTGGATTCGGTTGAAAGAATAGCACTTTTTGATCCCAAAAAGTACTCCTCCGTAAGAGTCTTCTCGATCCAAGCGAATAATGTTAAAATTATGGAAGTGTAGGTCTATTTCTGAAGTAAGCCTTGTCTAGCATAGTTCCTGCATCGCATTTCAAGTTATTTAGTAAGATTTTAAAGGAATCGTTTTTCGGGATAATGCTTCTGCCATTCCACTGTAAAACAGTGATTAAATTCTTGACCTCGTTCGATGAATTAGACATCGAAGGAAACAATCGCTGAAAGGAGGGGTCGTTTCGAGGTGAACTGCATCATGAATATTTTTACTGCTCGACTAGGCGTAGAGTGTGCGAAATAACCTTGAACGCGGATTAGCACTATTTGTCGCTATAGAGTGTACGGACCGGCAACAAAAAACTTCTATCTCGAATGAGTGCTCGATAACGAATGTTTTTAAACATGATGCATATGCCTTTTGTCATTTTTCTTAACACTGTTTACCAAAACAAACAAAACACTTCACGATAAAAGTGATTGGAGGCTCGTAAAATAAGACTGCTTAACAAAACAGAAAATCTTAATTGTACCGAGACCACATACTGTTTTTCGGTAAGAAGAAGAAAAGAGATGAAAAATGGCGTTTTCCGTTTGTTTCTAGTACGTCAGGATCGGTTTTTATGACCATTTGAAGGTTTTTGTGTGATGAAAAATGGCGTTTTTCGTTTGTTTCTCTAGTATGTAAGGATCGATTTTTATGAGCATTTGAAGATTTTTGTGTCTTTAAAAAAGTTGTTTTAATATCATTATCAACAACTTTACCGAAGACACCAAGCCTTTAAATACTGTTTTCAGTTTATTCTCTGTAATTTTGTCAAAGAGAATTAATTACTAAAATTATTTTTTTTCAAGAGATGCTCTGTATTATGTATTATATTAACATAAATTTCTTTGAAAAGATTGAACCTCCAAAGTTGGTGGTTGCGAAATAATGTGATCTCGGTCGTTAAAAGACTGGTTTCGAACCATTATTTCAGAATTCTTGACATAAAAAGTGTATAACTTGAGAACGTTGCCTTGTGTACTAATAACGCCATCAATTTAGCACTAAAATATACGTCATAAATAGCCCCTTATTTCACTTTTTTATTTTGCGAAATTTTCAATCCCACCGTGTGGCTATTTTTATAATTGATAATCTGAAAAATCTTTAAATGCTCTTAAAGACCTATTCTGACATACTAGAAATAAACTGATATTGCCATTTTTCATCATTTTCCTTTTTTCTATACGAAAAACAATATGCAGTCTCAACCCACTTAAGTTTTTCTGACAAGTAACGTTGTAAATGTTAAATTAAAATGAATCCCTTATTTTAGAAAATGCGATAAATGCGTGATGCTTTATTGTTGAAAAAGCCTCTGATATCAGTATAAATTAATGATTTTTCAATAAAAGTAAATAAAACTGGTTAATTTTTATTTTATATCGAATTCAAGAAGTGTCCAAAGTAGCCCCCAGTTAGTCCACACAAAATATTTTTGAACGATATATGAACAACTTTTTTATGTGTGAACCATTTCTGCTCATATTTGGCATAAATAATACATACATGATGATGATAAATCTGTGCTGATATGATACTAATCCATCGATTATTAAAGGAGTTACAATTCGTCAATATTGAAAAATTCATAAAAAGTGCGCAAAGATACCCCGCACGACGGTAATTTGAGTTTTCGCAGCTGAACGGAAACATAAGCACACATATCACTACCGAAAGTATTGTTGTTTGATACAATCTCATCAGGTCACTTGAATGAGAACCCCATCATGATCCAGTTATTGTTCGCAGAAAAATTATCCTTTGTTGGCATTTCGTTATTAGATACCTAATGTGGCCTCCCAATGTGCCTTCAGAATCGCACCGAATTCCAAGGTATTTGAAATTCAGTCCTTGGATCACGCTTCCTTGAAACTCTGTTTTTTTCGTACAGAAATCGATGCCTAGCTTTAAAGCCCAAATTGATAAGTTATCCAAGCTATCTTGCAATGGTTGTTGTAAATTTATAGCTTTTGGTCCTGTGGCAGAGACTACACCATCATCTGCAAGTTCTCTTAGAGCGCATGGACTGATAATACAATTATCAATGTCGTTCACGTAAAAATTATAGAGAAGGCGGCTTAGACAAGAGCCCTGTGGGAGGCCCATGTAACTTATTCTGAATGTCGCCAAATCGCCATATGAAAAATGCATGTGCTTTTCTGACAATCATTTGTATAAATAATTATTCAATATTGGTGAAATACCACATTGATGTAGTTTCTCCGAGAGAATATCAATGGAGACTGAATCGAATGCTCCTTTTATGTCAAAGAACACAGACGCCATTTGTTCTTTTTTGCGTAAGCGAGTTGGATTTCTGACGAAAGTAGCGCCAGGCAATCATTGGTTCCCTTTCCTCTCCGAAAACCAAACTCAGTATCTGACAGCAAACCTTTCGCCTCAACCCAATTGTCGAGACGTCGAAGGACAATTTTTCCAACAATTTCCTGATGCAGGTTAGCATTGCAATCGGTTGATACAAGTTATGATCGGAGGCTGGTTTTCCCGGTTTTGGAATGGCGATAACTCTCACTTGTCTCAAATCACGCAGGACAGTGTTCTGCTCAAGAAACTTGTTGAATAAATTCAACAAGCGTCTTTTTCCTAGGACAGGCGGATTCTCAACCAAATTAAATTTAATTCTGTCTGGTCCCGGAGCATTATTGTTGCATGAAAGGAGTGCAATTGCAAGGTTCATCATTTTCATAGGCGAATCTATAGAATCGTTACTTGTGGGAGCATCACGAATGATTTTCTGCGCAGGAGCAGAATCTGAACAAACTTCCTTGGAAAAACTAAATATCCAGCGATCCGAAAAATCTTCGCTTTCATTAGTTACGTTTCGAGTCCTAATTCTTCTGGTTGTGTTACAAAGGGTATTTGTTTTTTTTTATTTATTTGTATTTGCAGTTATTACTTTTTATCTTTTTATAAGTAGGGAAATAGAATTTAGGCCGCTTAGTGGTGCAAACAGCATTGAGAATGAATATATTTTAATACACCTTTTGAATGTTTTTTAATTTTCACTCCTATTTCTTGTGCAGAGTTTCTTTTACTATACATAACATATTACAAAGTTTTCTTGAGACTATCATGTTATGATAATACCTATATTCTTAAATTTCTTTGTAACCCCATTGATATTTCTCCTGTTGCATTCATTTATATAGCTTTTTTAATTTTTTTTAAACTAACTGCTGATTAACATTAAGAGCGCTCTCGTCTCAGAGATGTCGTATATAGTGCCACGCGTCAGTGCTCGTTTGTTACCTCTCGCAGAAGAAGCGTACACAATGCGCTGTCAATCCAGTTAGATTGGCATTGGTTGCACGATTACAGGGCTGATAATTCGGTGATAGGTGAGAACTTTCGGGGATCATTCGAATACCGATTTGTGACTTTTTCATCATATCTGGCCTCACTTATAACTTAGAAATAGGATGTTCGAAATATATTCTGTTATCTTACGCGGACTACAGGGCTTAAGTACTATATTGTGCTAGAATATTGCCAGCCTGGGATAAATACCTAAGTAGGCTACAATTCAATTCGCGCTGTGCTTCTATTATATTCAACACCCCCTTTTTTGCAAATAAGCAAAGCGTGCATGCCAATTGCGCTACCTGCCTATCAGATCACTACATCACTAGATATTTGAATTTTGCTTTTGCGGATCTTCTAGCATGGGTGGATCGTCTCCTGCGAGAGCTGCAACATTGCTAACGGCGCTTGTCGATCGCTCTCGCAGTAGAGACTGAACCGGCTGGGTGTTTTGTGCGGTTCATCGCGCATGTTGCTCGCTATCGCCGGAGGAATATAGTGTATGTTGTTGTCGTCGGTGCTCGTTGGTCACCTAAAGACGTGCCATGTACTGCGAACCCAATTCAAATGATATTGGTTATACGAGTACGGGACTGATATTTTGGTAGTAGGCAAAGGATACTACGCCTATTTGAAGGTCCGATAGTCAATTTTTCGTCTTATCTGGTACCACACAAAACTTCCAAATTGAACAATACAAATCAATACTTTGTAATTGCAGTCCATGTGAAGTCATAGAAAAACGGATTACCATTCCACAGTGGTCCAGAATGCAAATTTAGCAGGAATTTTGAGATTTTACTAAAACTAAACAACTTAGCCTTAATAAGTCTTTGGAGAAGTTTTCGTAGTTTGTGGGCCTCTTCATTTTGTTAAAAAAAAACAGTTAAGGTGGTTCTAATTCTAGCAAGATCGAAAATATAGCTTTTTAATCATTCTAGCTAGAGCCAAATAACATTCAGCGAAGTTGTAGAACGACTTCGGTAACGGTATTGATTTAAAAGTGAAGTAGTCTTCAGACAACTTTCAGATTGTTTTAAGGCGAATAACTTGGTTCATGGCACCACATATCTAACTATTTTTGCTGAAGAGTTATGAGCACTTTTTCGCCAACAATAACAATATCGCTCATTGGGGCAAACAAATAATAATTATTTTTTAAGTATAACTAAGGTCATTACTAGAGTTATAATTGAGCTAAAAATAACGAATACGTATTTTTTAAAAGTTCATAAAGTTGATTACAAAAAAAACTATTTGTGATATTATAACTACTTATATCTTTTGAATAATAGAAACTAGCGTTTTGATGTGGGTGGTTCTAGTTTTTTAAAATCATAAAATTAACTTTTAAATAGTTCGAGATAGAGCTTCGTAGAAAATAAAATTTAAAAAACTTTGTCGAAGATACTGGAACTCTATGTCGTGTATTTTCCATTTTACAAGAAATTTGCCAAAAAAATATAATTTATATAACTTTTGCAGTTTTAATTTTTCATTAAGATCACGTTAGAAAGACTTTCAGATATTTTGAAGGAGAGCATTTTATCTCAATGTACCGAACCTCTAGCATCTCTCGTTAGAAAGTTATATATACCTTTTACTAAAAATAAACTGCTTTATGAGTAACACCTAAAAATATCGTATTTGCCATTTTTTTGCGATCTATACTACAAAGCATGCTATATGATATGACAACAACAACAATGTTAAGTGTCCTAATCGAAGATAATGCTATTTGAAAAAGTTATATTTTTTTTATAAAAAAGTTCTCATACCTTTCAAACGAATTTTTTTTGGTGTTTTAAAGAAAATTATGCACCTTAAAATATTCTTGCACCCTTGTCCAAAGGGTACTTTAGTGTAAAATGAAAACTTTTCATAGAAATAAACCCGTTTTTAAGGAATACCCTAAAGCTATCCCAAGTAACCAATAAGCATTAAAACGTAGCCTAATATCTGCTTTAGATCCACATATAAAGCTGTCATAAAAAGCCGTGAAGCCCTAAATACTTATATAATGCTGATATTATGCCAGAAAAGGCGAAATATAGTGCTATTACTGTGCAGAGATTGACAGCTCGTTTCTGCAGTACTAATGCTATTATATAGCAAAAGCGTACAAATGTCAAATTTGAAAGCTTTATATTGGCACTACTAATGCTATTAAAAAGCTTCAGTTGGTTGTCATTGTCCGCCATAGTTTTAAAACCATTTCTTATGTTTCCTTTCGGTATGATGAGCAAAAAGGAAAAAATTTTAAAATAAAATATTCTGTTTAAAACCGTAATTGACTCTGTTCTAATGCATTGTACTGAATATCCTTAATGGGTTTTCGTTCTCACATGATATGAATGTTTACGAAAATTACCTTTAGTAAGTCTCGAACTGAGGTACCTTTCTTCGTCCTTCACGGTAAGTGCGCTGCGTTTGCTTCCTGGACTATATTGCATGTGTTCGATTGAAATGAAATATGCCGAATATAATCTTCAAGAAGGGTTGCATAACAAATAAACCCACAGCATTACAATAGCATTATATCAGCTTTTTATTTGCACTCTAATGGCATTAAATGCACTTGTAGAGCTTACATGCTTTAAAGATCCATGAAGCATGTACGCGTTATATCAGCTTTATATACGTATATAGAGCAAGCTATAATGCTATATGTCGGCTGTGCAGTTATGCATTATTGATGCTAATATAGAGCTTTATTGCGTTGTTAATGCTGTAATGGAGTTTCAATGCAACATTAGTGCAAATGTATAGCCAATATAGTGCAATGGCTTAATGCTTATGGTTACTTGGGTACATTTGGATTTGTCGGGCAATGGAAAGTATAAAAACAAGAGCTTGCGTGTCTTCAGCAGATTTGTCTAAAATATGTTGTTCTACAACTTCATCGAAGATAGTCCAGCTCTATCTCGAACCGTTCAAAAGTTTCATTTTAAATATTGCTCAAATTAGAACCACCTTAGCTTCTGTTTAAACCAAAATAAAGGGCTTGTAAAGTACAACAACTTTGCCAAACATATCGTAAGACCAAATCATTTAATTTTAGCGTACAGGGTTCTCAAAGGGCTGTACAATACCGGGAAGAAAATATTTGTGAACTGTACACGGCTGGTGGATGAATCAGTTTGTGTCGTTATAGGTAGCTACTAGCAGAGGAAATTATTTGCATTTCTGATGGTTAGAGAGCAGCTTGCACGACGAAAAACCGGATTTTAAACACGCGACCGAAACCAGTTCGTGATTGTTTACTGCTAACTTCATGCACCGAGCCTAAAAAACGGATTTTACAACAGCCAACTAAAACCAGTTCGTGGTTGGTTACCGATAATTTCATTCATCGAACCACACATCTTGAACAAAATAATTGTGATGTGGTCGGTTTCCATTAGTTCTAGTTGAATAACCGGAGACTACATTTCAACATCGAGAGAGAAGGTGATTATTAGAATTCAGTCGGCTCCGTGGACTGACTGTAATAATTAATTTGTACAGCTCCGTACTAGTAGCGTGGGCCAATTAGAACAAATATCTTCCACAAAGAGAACATTTTCATTGGAAATCAAATTAACCCTTATCAGTGCTATCAAACAATCAACCAAGAATAAAATTTGATTTTTTTTTCTTTCATCAACTATTATTTTTATAACCGACGCACATAGGATTGAAAAACCTAGCCGAAATTATTTAAACATTCGCTTGCAGCGGAAATTAATTATCAACTAATATTGTTTCTGTCCAATCAAAGACTTGTCTTATCTCTTATGAAAAAAAGGATATTTTTACATATTGTATTTCCAAAAGTTGGGTTTACCGCAATTTTTATTATTGAGAATTTTGGTTGAAAACAAGTAATCGTAGACGATTTTAGGATGTGATATCGAGGAAAGGCATGTTTGATAGCTTTTTGCTTTATTTTCAGATTTTAGGATGTGATATCGAGGAAAGGCATGTTTGATAGCTTTTTGCTTTATTTTCTAGTTAAGTTCGCCTCACCAAATGTGGCAAGATCTTCTTCTGGAGAATGTTTCTTGGTTTTCCCACAAGTTTCAAATTTCAAAGTGTAGTTAATTGATTTCAACGGTTGTCCTTGACACTCTGAAACAACTTTCATAATCTTGGAATCAACTGGATTACCTGCGCTTCGTTGACTGATATGAAAAGAATTTGATATTCAGTAACAAGAACAGTTTCTCTAAGATTTTGCGTTTTTTCTTTTGCTACATATGCTCAACAGGACGTCCATCGTGCGATGGAACCTTCTAGCAGGCGAATATAATAGTTTTCTGAAGCTATTCACAATTTGCAGTAATGAATTCATTTCTTTTCGTGCAGAATTGAACTACATATTTTGCTTCGACTGCGGATCGAAATGAATCAGCTGGTGCCGAAGCACTTTGGAGTGATCTGGTTTAACAAAACCATCATTTGGTTTCCCAGATAACTAAACCTGAATCTTGCCTATAATTATGCATTATCTTCAAAAGAAATATCCTTGCAAAAGTTTGAACTTCGCACAGACAATGTAGTTCAACAAAAAAAAATTCAAAAATACTTAATTATTCAAATAGCTCACATTCGAAAAGGCGCAATTATGCGCAAGATTTTCTTCGCCGATCTAGTAGTATTTGGATTAATCTTAATCATGGTATAAGAGTTTGCACTGGGATGGATTGGGCACCAGAACTTTTTCAATTTTGAAAAATGAGAAAATCGCGATTTTTTTATTGTATCTCACGGTGTTCCTAAAACCGTTATTAACAAAAATGACCATAAATTTGGCATACGGCATTCGAAAGATACAGTATCCAAGCATCTTCTCAGTGAATTTCAAAATGATCCATCGAGAGATTCGAGAGATATGGTGATTTTAAGTTTTATGATGCGTTTCATAAGGCTACCAGCAAACACCCACGGGTTTGGTCCTATCTTTATAAACAAAAAAATATTTGTCTACTTATTTGGTACTTGGCATTCGAAAGATACAGTGTTCAAGTATATCCCCTGCAAGTTTGAAAATATTTCATTGACGGAATCGGAAGTTACAACGGTTTGGATGTGGTATGCGGTCATAGATGGGTTTTCTACCAGACTTCAAGTGTGAATCCATGTTTGTCCATTGACTATTTAGATCGTTCATACGTGTCGCGGCTTTTAAAAGAAAACCTTACCATTTAATTACATAAATATAATATACAAAAGGTGTTATTTATATGGTGCACTGAAAAAAAATACGAAAATAGGGTTGTCTACCAAACGTTAAATATTATGTGTGAATTAAAAAAAATTGATAAAAGTTGGAATGTTTACGTCAAAAGTCCATATCTTAATGGTTTGTTGACCGATTCTAATTATTTTTTCATTATTGAACAGGTAGACGTTTCATCGTTAATTTTCATTAAGAAGAATATAAAATAGAGTTGTCTACATCAATAAATAGACAATATAATTGATCTCAACTATATGTATTATCTTTATTTAATGTATATTTTTGTTTTAAAAATAACAGCCAATCCATTTTTATATACTAGTTGATTGCAATTGCTGTATACTACGAATTGTGGATATATGAAATGTTCAAACTAACACAGTCGTGATTCGCTGGTCGCTCAATTTTAAACAGGGGGCCGTTTTTTAGTTGGACCTCCTCCAGTTGGTTCATTGTCGAACTAAAATCATCTGAATGTCAAATTCTCATGTTAAATTCAATTCGACAATAAAACTGACAATAGTTAGACTTAGAGATATGAGTAGATGAACTTGTACTAATAACATCCCCTTTGACCAATTCTAATATCAGTCAACCCAACCAGCGAATCACGATTGTACAAAATTTTCAACAAAAACCGTAGGGGAGACTGAGGAGACTTGATCCCCTTTTTTATTTTTCAATCCTACTCCGTGGAATGATATAAAAACTATGTATTTTTTGTAGTTTTATATTGTTTCTAGGGTTGACTGATAATCATAAAAAAATTACATGGAAATATTATACTGGACATGAGCTATGAGCATTTTTGGAAAACGACAAAAAACTGGAAAATTCTTTGATTAGTGGAGACTCGATCCCTAATTTGGGGACACTTGATATTTTTTTGAAAACGTGTTTAAAAGAGCATGTAGGGTAATAAGCCTATTTTTATCCTTTTTCTATTATCATCCTACCCATCTGAAGTCTTTGGTTAGAGCAGCCATCTTTGCTCAACGCATTGGCTCAAACGGTGTTGCGATAATTGGGGTACTCGATTAGAGTTTTTGCTGCGCTCAAACAGAAGATTTTCACCATTCTCAAGACAATTTTGTTATTATATTGGCTCTTAATAAGAGGCGAATGACCTTAAGGCTAAAACCTCTATAATCGAAATAAAAAATGGCTCCTAATAAAAAAGCAAAGAAGCTGAAATAATAAAATTAATAATGAAATAATGTGGTACCCTCCCTAATAGGACAAAAATAGGTACCTAACCCCATTCAATGTTATAAATGTATTGTGGTATTGATTACATTGTTGTGATTACATAATAACATATTACGCATCTCTCACAAGATTTTTTTTACGAAATCCCCAAATCTCTGTGCAATGTCGTTATTATGGTTGAGAAACGTCAAATGTGGGATGCATGGTTGCTACGTATACTGTAGTAAACAATTTCAGTTAAGTTTCTGTACGATGAAGCGTTCATTTTTGACAGTATTTTTTTGTTATTTTATGGCAACAATGACTTCAATTGTTTTGGTGTGAATTTGGCTATTTTCAGTGGTGTGTATGAAGCATGGCGAAGGGGATCAAATCTCCACAAATTTGAAGGGATCAAGTGAACCCATAGCATCTATTTCAGCAAACTTTAGTACAAGTATAGTTGAACAAAAAAAATCAGCTCAATCATAACGTATTCATATAATTGACATTCTCCTGTAATTCTATATGCAAAAATATAGTATGTAGTGGGTGACTTTATCAATTGTATAAAAGTTTGAAAAATTATAAAATAAATCTTCTTCAGTTCTTCCGATATTTTTTTTCTTTGAATCGGTAAAAATTCGATAACACATGTCCAATTTATTTTTTTGTATTAAAGAAACTTATGTTTAGATAAAACTGCGCAACTTTCTAGTATATTTGATTAATGTATTCTGATCCGCCTTCGAGTTACAATGATGGGATCAAGTCTCCCCGGGGATCAAGTCTCCTCAGTCTCCCCTATAAGAACATAAATTGATCTGAGTCAGCAAATACCTTCATATTTTTGAATTTATGTATTGAATTTATGGTTTTATTTTTCCATGATTTGTAGTTTGCGTTCGTTGCATTCAACTAATGTGTAGAAATTGTAGGTCGTCGTTTTTAATACAAAAATATTCACTAAATAATGATAATACATATAGTTGAGATCAATTATACTGTCTATTTACTGATGTAGACAATTCTATTTTATATTCTTCTTAATGAAAATTAACGATGAAACGTCTACCTGTTCAATAATGAAAAAATAGGTAGAATCGGTCAACAAACCATTGAGATATGGCCTTTTGAAGTAAACATTCCAACTTTTATCCATTTTTTTTAATTTACACATAATATTTAACGTTTGGTAGACAACCCTATTTTCATATTTTTTCAGTGCACTATATAAATAACACCTTTTGTACATTATATTTATGTAATTAAATGTAAGGTTTCCCTTTAAAAGCCGTGACACTTATAAACGATCTAAATAGTCAATGGACAAACGGATTCACGCTTGCAGTCTGGTAGAAAACCCATCTATGACCGCATACCACATCCAAACCGTTGTAACTTCCGATTCCGTCAATGAAATATTTTCAAACTTGCAGGGGATATACTTGATTACTATATCTTTCGAATGCCAGGTACCAAATAAGTAGACAAATATTTTTTGTTTATAAAGATAGGACCAAACCCGTAGGTGTTTGCTGGTAGCCTTATGAAACGTATCATAAAACTTAAAATCATTATATCTCTCGATGGATCATTTTGAAATTCACTGAGAACATGCTTGGATACTGTATCTTTTGAATGCCGTATGCCAAATTTATGGTCATTTTTGTTAATAACGGTTTTAGAAACACCGTGATCTAAGTTCTGTAAAACTGGCATTTTATCGTGCATGGGTCTACACCAAAAGGTTAGCTTGGCCTCGGTTTATTAAGAACAAAAGATATTTGACTCGGAACAATTCGTAGCTTCAATGTCGGAAGATTTTGTTTACACGCACGACTTTGATTCAGACAAGCAGAATTAAAAAAACCTCTACCTTTGACAGCTAACAGTATTGCCAACAAATAAACGCAACATGGGTGCCAACTAATGTGAAAATTACTAGAGAACGTTTCGACCATTGTTTTCGGTCTTCATCAGTGGAAATTAATTGTATTGTTCTTGTGCGTCGCTGTTTATATGCAGTCTATTGTCTTCCAATTTATTAGCGATGAAAAATTGTAGTGTTTTTGGTTCATCTGTTTGAATAATTAGTTCAATTGAGTATCACAACTATTGGGTACAACGAGAAAATATCAATTTTATTCTGACTGTAGAGCCGTAAATATTTCCCTAGAACAAAGACAGTCGTAAACACCAAATTACTAGAGAACATTATGATATAGTATAATGCCCTTGATAACATTTTTTGAAAATTTGCCTTTCGGCCAGCTTTTTATGTCAAATACTACTCTGTGCGACGGTTTGAAATTTGCGTACACACGCGGGAAAACTCGATTTTAAATCATCTGGCTGAAACTCATTCCTGGTTGATTTCCGCTAATTACATGCCGCAGATTTTGAACAGTTTTTGTTCGAAGCTATACCTCTTTGACGATGGAAGTAAACTGGTTTCATTTGATGGCCAGCCCATTTGGCTTCGAACGTAAACTTAACCGAGTACAAAAACGGAGGTCGTATGTGGCCGTAATGGAATATCTCGCCACCGGAATATTAAACCTGTCAGGAAACACAGCCCGCGGAAATAAAAAAAAACAGGAGTATCCCCCGTTAGCTGCAGCTGGCCATTCGTAATGACGGATTTGAACAAATTGCTCTCCGGGTGACGATTGCCCAGGATGGTGTGCTGCCTAATATCCATACCATTCTGCTACAAAAGAGGACTAAAAAGTACGAAGTTTTTCATTGTTGGCAGGCGAAACCGTGCCGAGAAAACCTGAACCGGCCCTTTTCAGAGCGACCAATTATGAAGAGTTTTGATTTGATATTTCTTCTCTCTCCTTTGTTGGCGTTTCATATTTTTTGCCTTTCTCAATAGAAAGGTATTGCAATTGCTCTGAAAACCGACTTTTTAACGGAGGCCCGGAGGGCCGAGTGACGTATACTATTCGATTCAGTTCGTCGAGTTCGGCAAATGTCTGTATGTGTGTATATGTGCGTCTGTGTGTGTATGTGACCAAAAATGTCACTCATTTTGCTCAGAGATGGCTTAACCGATTTTCACAAATTTAGTCTAAAATGAAAGGTGCAACGTTCCCATAGGCTGCTATTGAATTTCTAATAGATCCGATTTCCAGTTCCGGAATTACAGGGTGGTGAGCACGATCACGCAGAAAATGTCGATTTTAATAAATTCTGCAATGAATGTATAAAGGTGAAAAATTTTTCAAAATATGACCACAACTGCTTCGATTTGTAGTATTAGATCACTAACATTCCATTCAAAGTCTCTTTTGCACATTGGCCACCATCATCGGTTCCGGAAGCCCCGGCGGAGGTATCTTAATTCAGAATAACAGTCACATCGGTTTCTCGGGGATGGCTAGACCGATTCAACCAAACTTAGTCTCAAATGAAAGGTATTGCACCCCGGTAAATGGCTGTTAAATTTCATCCCGATCAGACTTCCGGTTCTGGAGTTACGGGTTGTGGCGTGCGATCACATAGCAAATTGCGATTCAAACCGATACTCCGATGAAAGCAAAAAAGGTAAAAAATTAGCTAAAATGTCTCTCAATTAAATTTGCAGTTCTAGGTCCCCGACGGCCAACCAAACTTTCGTTGACTACATTGACCACTATAGACGATTCCGGAAGTGCCCGGGGAAAACCACCATCTTTCAAAATTAACGAACTCACATCAGTTTCCCGGAAATTGTTGGGCCGATTTTCACAAACTTAGTCCCAAATGATAGCTATAATATCCCCACAGATGTCTATAAAATTTTGTACGGAACAATTATATGGTTCCGGAAATATAGACTAAACCCTCCGGTCACATATGAAATTCCCATGTAAGCAGGATCTCAATTTTTTTTTCAATGGGGGGGGGCATGAAATTTCAGAAATCGATTGGTATTTTTGATGCCAAACATCTTTAAAATTCATGAAACGTCGAGATTTTATGTTACCTCGATAAATTTTTGCTTTTCTCATATAAAGAAAGGCTATGCAATCACTGTAAAAATCGACTTTTTAACCGAGGCCCGGAGGGCCAAGTGTCATACACCATTCGATCCAGTTCGCCGAGATCGGCAAATGCCTGTGTGTTTATGTATGTGTGTATATGTGTGTCATTTAAACTCACACAATTTTCTCAGAGATGACTGAACCGATTTTCGCAAACTTAGTTTCATCTGAAAGGTATAACGCTCCCATAAGCTGCTATTGAATTTTTAGTTGATCCGACTTCCGGTTCCGGAGTTACGGGTTGAAGAGTGCGGTCACACAGCAAATTCCCATATAAACTGGTACCACCATGATGGTCAAATGATGTAAAACATATTAAAATTGATGTAACATTACTCTAGTTTGCGAGTCTGGATCACTAATGATCAATCAAAGCAGCTTTGACCACATTGGCCACCTATGACGGTTCATGACGCCCCCAGGGAACTTGCCAAGTTGAAAGATACAGTAATACCATTGACTGCTGCTGAATTTCATTCGGTTCTGACTCTTGCTTACGGAGTTACATGGGTGTTAGTAAGGATACACTGGAATTTCCTATATAAATCGGTACAATCGTAATACCTCAGAGGCTAAAAACTATTGAAATGGTCACCAAATTACTTCTAATCGCAGATCTAGATCACTGATTGCCAATCAAACATTCTTTGAATATATTGTCCATTATCGACGATTCCGGAAGTCCGGAATTCCGGGAATATTCCACAATTAAAGTCACATCGGTTCTTCGGTGTTGACTGAACCGATTTTCTCAAACCAAGTCTCAAATGGGAGGCAAAATACGCAGCTGAGTATTGCGTCGCCCCCCCCCCTCCTTGCCCTTACACCTCCCTCCTTCATCACTCCCCTCCCCTTGGACCACCCACACGCCCGCATTTCCTTCATCCACCCCGTATACCGAAATAAGATAAAGGATTTCTGACGCATCCTCACCTCCCACTCTACTAACCCCCCATTCCCTCCACTTTCAAACCCATTCCACCAACATTTCAAAATATAATCACATGAAGATAACATTGAACTCATGCTGATTAAGCTAATTAAATATTATTCTTTTGCCTTTCTCATATAGAAAGGTTATGCAATTGCTCCAAAACATTCGACTCAGTTCGTCGAGATCGCAAAATATCTGTGTGTATGTATGTGTGTTTGTATGTGTGTATGTATGTATGTATGTATGTATGTATTTTATGATTTTTTTCCAAAATGTAAACACAACTGTTGAATTTGTAGATCTAGGTCACCAACAGTCATTCAAAGTCTCTTTGGCCACACTGGCCACCATCGACAGATCCGGAAGCATCCAAATTCAGAATAACGGTTATATTGGTTTCTCGAAAATGGCTAGAACGATTTGATCAACTTAGTCTCAAATGAAAGGTGTTGCGTCCCCGGAAACTGATATTAAATTCCATCTCCATCCGACTTCCAGCTCCGGAGTTACGGGTTGTGGAGGGCGATCACATAGAAAACTCCGATTCAAACCGATACCGCGATGAATGCAAAAAGGTGCTCTTATATATACTTACCAAGTGTAATAAGAATGAAAGTCATTTCCATAATGTTATATTGTACGAACCAGCTATTAAATCATTCTTTGGAGAAATGAGAAAGGCACAATTGCACCTCTAGGTGGATTAAAACAGGTTTTCAATTCAATATTACCGTGGCTGGTTTTTCTTTTGCAAAATTTTAGAACTCGAATAATGATTTCTTTTCTTGTATATAGTTGTCAAGTCATGTATAATAAAATTGTAATGTATACATTTGAATGCTTTTTATAAATATAAGCAACTAAAAAATTCTCGTGTTCCTGATTGAGAAAGACACAATTGCACCGCTAGGTGGATTAAAACAGGTTTTTAATTACACTACATCTTCCTTGAAAACAACGCAAACTTACCTAATCAACTTGTTAGGTATCATTACGTATGTTATTATATATTTACTAGCAGAAGAGAAGGGGGGTTTGTTTGTAATGCAATGCAAATAGAAAATTTCACTTATATTTTTACTACAATATAATTTGGTTTTGAAATGGACCATTGCTTTGTTTTATTATGAAAGACACGAGAGGTCCGCGGCGGATCCAGCGAGCCAGTTTGATGTCTTTCGGCATGGTGGTTACTAGTTTGGCGCGGATTTCGCACAAATTTATATCCGTGAACAAAACGACCAGGTAGGCCTTGCTGGCTTCCTGGGGGCCATTACGGCTGAGGTCTGGCAACGTAGATCGATTTTGAAGTTATGCGGCCTTCGTTGCATACTGCTTTCGGGGAGCTTTCCATACGGTGGACTTACGGACTGTTTGGCACGGGTCATAACATGGCTGGTAGCACAACGACGATCAAACGAATGGTGTGAAAAACCGACCGACCGTTGTTTAGTCGCGCGAATATGCACTATTATCGTTCTCTCGCTCGTTTTCGTGTCATGTGCTTTTCTATTCCTACTAACACTAGTATAAACAAAACGAGTATGCGTCCTTCCCTCACCTTCCATCCAGTGACCAGTATTGCCACACTGCTTTTTACAATAACATACCAACAATATTTTCAGAGAATGTTGCAAATTGAAGAAGAAAAAAATCATTCAGAAATTCCAAAAACATTCCCATAAAACCTACGGTAAATTAGCATACGCATTGTTTATACCATTAGAATTCAATAAAATTACAACAGCGTTACTACAGAAGTAGTTAATTTCTTTTAAAAGTAAATAAATAAGTAAATAATTAAGAGGGACGGCTAGTGTAGAGCGCAAAAAATGGACTTCTTTTTTATCCGCTTAATTGTTAGTATTCAACCTCTAGAAGAGTCTTCCGCAATCTCGGTGGCCACGCTGAACCTCTTTTGTTTTAAACAGCCATGTATTCCTCGTTCGTATTTGCTGAAACAAATGCGGATTTTAATATATCGGCAACAATTTCCGTAAAACTGACAGCGATAAAAATACAGTGTAAACAATACACTCTAAACAAATACCAACAATATGTGTATCCTGTCGATGATCCATAGAATACTGAATAAAAAATTTCTCCCTATTATTTTATAGAAAAGTGATTTAGCTTTTCGGTTTTCATGAAGTCGTTTTTTCTATTATTTTTGTTTATCGAGTATCTACAAGTCAAAGCTTTACAATATTGTCAAGAGTAAACGTGTTCGCAGCGCTGCTCGACGTGGAAATGGTTGGACGTCAACTTTAAATATATATATATATATATATATATATATATATATATATATATATATATATATATATATATATATATATATATATATATATATATATATATATATATATATATATATATATATATATATATATATATATATATATATATATATATATATATATATATATATATATATATATATATATATATATATATATATATATATATATATATATATATATATCAATAATTAAAAACCGATTTAAAGAAAACCCGTAACCGACCCAAACCCGAGATGTTTAAATTTACCATATCAGACCCGAAAATCGTCGGGTTCGGGTCGGGTCCGGGTCCAAAAACCCGAACCCGACCATCTCTAATTTAAAATGTGGGCATAGCATTGGTAACTTCCATATTGAACATCTCTAGTTCTCGATATAATAATTTTAAAGGCCGTTCTATTCTTTTTTCAAAAATTGTTTCACCACGGGTTTTTTTTGTTTCCCGATCTTGTGTTGTGTTATCATGAATCAACGAGCGCTACCTCTTAACTATGCCGAGATTATTCGCAATAATTAAATAAGGGTTTCAGGAGTGAAGTTTCTGTAATTACAAGATTATGTCATACTATGTTGCGTTTCGGCTTCGCCTCATCAGAAACCGACACTAACACATTGTCGGAATAGATTAGCGCCGGCTTGACGCAAATCCCTTAAAACTAAAACACACTATGTGTTTCAATCAAACGACTGATCAAACGTGATGTCCCGTTCGAGCAGAAGTTCTGTTTATGCCGATGAGACACAAGTGAAGCCGAAACTTGTCTTGGCTTAGCAGGCCTATGCGAAAGCACTATGCTATATTTCACCCTAAGGAGGAAAATTTGGTAAAAACCAAAATTTCTCACTAGGGTGAAAATTTGTTGGTATAAACCAGTCTTTGTACAGGAGGGCACAAATCCTTATTTCATACTATGTTGCGTTTCGGCTTCGCCTCATCAGAAACCGACACTAACACATTGTCGGAATAGATTAGCGCCGGCTTGACGCAAATCCCTTAAAACTAAAACACACTATGTGTTTCAATCAAACGACTGATCAAACGTGATGTCCCGTTCGAGCAGAAGTTCTGTTTATGCCGATGAGACACAAGTGAAGCCGAAACTTGTCTTGGCTTAGCAGGCCTATGCGAAAGCACTATGCTATATTTCACCCTAAGGAGGAAAATTTGGTAAAAACCAAAATTTCTCACTAGGGTGAAAATTTGTTGGTATAAACCAGTCTTTGTACAGGAGGGCACAAATCCTTATTTCATACTATGTTGCGTTTCGGCTTCGCCTCATCAGAAACCGACACTAACACATTGTCGGAATAGATTAGCGCCGGCTTTCGCATAGGCCTGCATAGTGCTTTCGCATAGGCCTGCTAAGCCAAGACAAGTTTCGGCTTCACTTGTGTCTCATCGGCATAAACAGAACTTCTGCTCGAACGGGACATCACGTTTGATCAGTCGTTTGATTGAAACACATAGTGTGTTTTAGTTTTAAGGGATTTGCGTCAAGCCGGCGCTAATCTATTCCGACAATGTGTTAGTGTCGGTTTCTGATGAGGCGAAGCCGAAACGCAACATAGTATGAAATAAGGATTTGTGCCCTCCTGTACAAAGACTGGTTTATACCAACAAATTTTCACCCTAGTGAGAAATTTTGGTTTTTACCAAATTTTCCTCCTTAGGGTGAAATATAGCATAGTGCTTTCGCATAGGCCTGCTAAGCCAAGACAAGTTTCGGCTTCACTTGTGTCTCATCGGCATAAACAGAACTTCTGCTCGAACGGGACATCACGTTTGATCAGTCGTTTGATTGAAACACATAGTGTGTTTTAGTTTTAAGGGATTTGCGTCAAGCCGGCGCTAATCTATTCCGACAATGTGTTAGTGTCGGTTTCTGATGAGGCGAAGCCGAAACGCAACATAGTATGAAATAAGGATTTGTGCCCTCCTGTACAAAGACTGGTTTATACCAACAAATTTTCACCCTAGTGAGAAATTTTGGTTTTTACCAAATTTTCCTCCTTAGGGTGAAATATAGCATAGTACAAGATTATGGTTAACTGCTACCAGATCGGCTTTGTAGACAGAACCATATTCTGCAAGCCTAATTTGTTCGCGACCCAATGTAGAACATTTTATGGCAGTGAACGACATGGTATTTACTTGAGAACAGTTGAGGGTTATCCTGCGAGTGTAGGCGATGTGCGATTCTACGAGATTGTCCTTGCATTGACGTGTCTAAGAATAAATTGGAATATATTGGAGTATCTAGCATATCGACATACATAGCTAGTTGCTAGACATGCATAGAAACTCATCTTATGGCAAAGTAAGGCGATTCGTATTCAACTATACTGTATGTAATAATGTAAGTGCTCCTTTTCTTCTCCGAAAACCAATTAACTAACTGATAACCAGCAGAGTTACAAATATTCAAATTCATTAAATGAAAACTGATCATATTCAGCCGTATTCATTTTCAATAATCAGTGACGCAGCTGAAAACGTCAATCCAAATACGAAAAATTTGTATTGTACGAACAAATCGCTCATTTATCCATGCAGATTTTCATTCGTCTTCGATTATTACACGAAGCGAAAGTGCAGCAGCGAATCAAACGCATCAAAGTAGACCCTGGCACAATGTAAGCGATGATAATTATTGTTTTATATGCTTTACCGGCATTTGAAAACGTTTGCCTAGATGATTAGTGAAATGAATATTATTGTACTATATTTAAATGAATGAATAACATGGATTTTTGAATGAATTTATTTACCACGAGTCGAATCAGGCTCATTTTCAGTCGTCAAAAAGATCATCGATTATTTTTAATTCTGAAAACAAGCAGTTCGCCTCAACCCATTTTTTCAAAATTTCGTAAGATAATTTTCTCCAATTGCAATTACAATTTCATTCGAGTTATGACTTCTGATCGGAGTCTGTTTCCTGGTTTTGAAATGAAATATCTATCACTTGTCTTCTGTCACACGCATCAATATTCTGTTTGAAAAATAATAAATTAATAAATTTAACTAGGGTGGATGTACCAATAGTCGCATGCTTAAGGTAAACTTTTGATATAAAATCGATTAATGGACCTATGGGCAATGTTAATACATTAAACGAAAGCTTTCAGTCCCTACTTCATAGGAAAAATATAAAGATGGCTTAATAACCAATTTATGTATTCAAAACCGCATGTACCACTATAGGAACACATGTACCAATAGTGGTGCAATCGCTAATTTCGGTTCCTATTGTTGCAAATCCCATTGCTTTCTTATGGTACATGCAACTATAGGTACGCTACATCAACTATAGGTGCAAGGGAGTTCAAAATTCTAAGAAAATCATTTTTTTCAATAGTTATTTGAGCAAATTTCAAGGATAACAGTTTTATTGTCGCATAATTTTAGTGCGATGAATCGATAAAAAAATATTTGTTGATGGTTGGTACCTTAGTTAGGCGTATAACCCACTACTGCAACTATTGGTACACCTCAACTATAGGAGCACCCACCCTAGCGTATTTTTGCAAGAAAAACTTTTCATCGTGTTGAATTTGATTTTGTTTTGACCCTAAGCATTATTGTTGAATGCTTGGAGTTTAATTGAAAACTCCATCATTGTCATGGGTGAGTCAATTAAGACATTACTTGCATATCGAATGATATTCTGCGCAGTTTATTTATTTATTTATTTATTTATTTATTTATTTATTTATTTATTTATTTATTTATTTATTTATTTATTTATTTATTTATTTATTTATTTATTTATTTATTTATTTATTTATTTATTTATTTATTTATTTATTTATTTATTTATTTATTTATTTATTTATTTATTTATTTATTTATTTATTTATTTATTTATAATTAATATCAACAGACACAGTGTGGTCCTAATGATAATTTCTTAATCTATTTAAAAAGTCAAATTGTAATCTGCTACGTGGAATGTGAAGATCGAACTCGGATGAAACTCTGTTGAAGGTCCGCTGCAAACCAATGATGGCACCGTTTACTCCATAGTTAGTCCGGCGAAGAGGTAATCGGAGGAATAAATTATTGCGAAGGGCGCGAGGGCGAACGTTCATGTTTATCGCACTGAGAAGCTCGGGGCAGTCAATTCGATCTTGCAAAATATCCGAAATCGTCGTAGCACGGAATAGATACCGTCGCACTTGCAATGTATCGAGTCCAATAAGCAAACCCCGGCTTTCATAACTTGACAGCTGGTGAGGGTTGCTCCAAGGCAATCGACGAAGGGCAAACCTAACAAATCTGCGCTATACTGTCTCAATTCGATGGACACCGTTGAGATAATGAGGGTTCCACACAACTGAACAATATTCCAGAGTTGATCGAACGAGTGAGCAGTAGAGAGATTTCAAGCAGTGAATATCTGAAAAGTGCTTAGATATTCTCATTATGAACTGTTTAAACATCAGTTGTTCATCGAGAAAAACTCCGAGATCTTTGACGCAATTCGCTCTGTCAATTGTGGATTCAGCTAGACAGTAATCGAATCGAACTGGCGTTTTTTCCTCGAGAACGTAATGATCGTACATTTCTTGGGGTTTAGGGTCATTCGGTTGATCTCGCTCCATTCCGCAAAGGTTTCCAGTTGGCGTTGAAGGAGAGCTGCATCATCAGTATTCCGGATTCTATGGTATAACTTGAGGTCGTCGGCGAAAGACAACCGTGGTCCTTCTAAACCAAAGTTAACGTCGTTGAAATACAGAAGAAAAATCAATGGACCGAGAATCTGGACCTTTACCTTTACCTTTCGATTTCGAATTCTTCTGGCTGTGTTCCCAAGAGTATCCAATGATGTGTCTCTCGACAAGTCATCCACAAAGTGTATCAAGTAGCTGTTCATTTTAACACTACGTAGACTGTCAATTTGCTTAGCCAAATTGTACCTATCTTTTTCTTTTCAAATAATTTACAGGTGTTCCCTTGGCGCAAAAGAAATTCTTTGGGATCGATTTGTTAAGAGGTTATATACCTTTTTGTGCGAAAAATGTCAAGAATGTTTGTATTTACGTAAAGGCATAAAGCAATGATTTCATTACATCAAACTTATAGTATTTTGGTAGTACATTTTTCAGTGGAATAAACAAGCATAAGTTTATATAAATATATTAATAATTTGCAGAGTTATGGCTTTTTCCCCGACACCCTTTTTTTATTTAAGAGGTTTACGGTTATCACGACTGAAGACCAATAGATCAACTAATATCCCAAAACTCCAAAAACTCCATTAGTATATGAGTATTCCTCGTATTTCAAGGATTAGTTGAATAAATAATAATTTTTTCCTTCATTCGGGAATGTTTTTCCTAAAAAATCGTTGTTTTAAGCTCTTAAAATGTTATTAAAAAATTCTCATCCACAAAAATTTATGCATAAAAAGGAATTGTTAAGGTATGAGAAAAATTAATTACCATCCATTTAAAAAAATGAAGACAATCGGTTGAGTGGTATTTCAGGAATCGTGATCACGGGAAAACCATTTTTGGAAAATCGATATTTCGAGACAATCGAGTTTAAAATTGCAAGTTACGCTTGGTGGACAAAGCACGCTTGGAGGCGCTGTAACTTTCGATTTATTTCTCGGATCTCTATTAGAATTTTGAAAAATATTCTCAAAATATATGTATATATGCGTCCTAATTCTAATTTTAATAACGAGACACTAAAGCCTTTGAAATACTGTATAACTTTGCATAACATCAGATTGCACTATCTCTTACCATTGTATAGGTATATTACCTTGAATTAATTTTGATCACTGGCGCTACCATGTGGTAGAATTCTGCATTTTTTAAGTGAGAAAAGAAAATATTTGTTGATACTCTACAACTTTGTAGAACATCCAACTGCTCCATCTCTTACCGTTGTACAGATAGGAGTATTCCCTTTAAATTGCTTGGCTCACTACCGCACCCTTGCGGAGAAATCCTGAAACTTTCCAGTGAAATCAAAAAGAACATCAAAACTTTCTATCTCTCATCGTTTCAGAGATATATGAGTTTTTCCTAACTTTGTCCCACCTTCACGCGTGGTTCACATACATGAGATAAGCGGAGTACGCCCTTTGCGAATGTTAAGCAGCAGTATCCAACTTTAAACGTTAATAACTCTTTATCGGTTGGTTGGATTGTCTTGCAGTCTTCGACAAACTTGTTCAGCATATCTTCAAAAGCTTAACTCCTTCTGTGTCCATGATCGGAAGTTTACAGCGACCTCTAGCGGCGATTTTCTGAACTGCGAGTGTTTCTCCATACATTTTGGCCAAAAATCCCATACAAACTTTAAGCTCTTTGAGGGAGGGGTTACGGCTAACCGATTTTGCTCAAATTTGGACAGTGTTATTTTTTCATGATTCGGAACGACGCTAGGTTGCGAATTTTTTTTCATATAAATCATTGTCACCCTAATGTGGGGTGTATACATAGATTTTTTATTTTCAAAAAATTATATCTCCGAAACCTCCAGATCTGGTTCAAAAATATGTTTGGAAATGTTATGTAGAATTGAATGATCTTTCAAATAAAAATATAAAAGTATGGAGTATTCAAGGATCAAGAAAACCAATTGATGCGTATTTTTTGTACAAAACTCAATACTTTTTAAAGTTAATAGTTTTTTTCTTGAAACTACACTTAAATACTTTTCATTTGACCTATAACCCATGAAAATCGGTTCAGTGGTTCAAAAATTATGAATTTAAAAAAAATCAACTTCTGAAAAATCACGATTTTTTGAACCCGTCTAACGTGGAAAGAGACACCCTAATGAAGAAATAAAAAAATGTGTCTAATAATTTTCGGTAAGAAACGATTCTACCAAATATTGCAGAATTCTGAGAGATCGCATAACTTTTTTTTATGCAATTGCTTTATATATATATATATATATATATATATATATATATATATATATATATATATATATATATATATATATATATATATATATATATATATATATATATATATATATATATATATATGTATATATATATATATATATATATATATATATATATATATATATATATATATATATATATATATATATATATATATATATATATATATATATATATATATATATATATATATATATATATATATATATATATATATATATATATATATATATATATATATAAGTGAAAGCCTCTGCTTTGGAAAGTTTCTTTTTAAAAAGTAAAACTGAACTAACCTACTCGACAGCACACTAAAGACTGATTTATTCAATGTATATCGAACACCTGAGTCCCTAGCTTTATTCCTAGAACAGCTGATCTTGCACCTGGTAACGGTGGCTCCCATGATGGTCCGATGTTTGGTCGTTCACGCGTGTTCCACGTACGCGACGCTGGCTCAGCTATTTCGGGTGTTGCTACGATGCTTTTGGCCGAGTTGTCATTTATGGTCGTTAGGGCGGATTCGCGCTTAACTGCTTCCCCTTCAAGTATTGCTCGTCCCGAGCAATTTTCTATTTTTGTAAACTGGTAATATTTAACAAGCATAAAAATCAACAATGCGAAAATTAGGACAACTGCTGTGCTAAGCGATAAAAATCCAAGTCGGTGTTCCACGTTAACTATTTCGAGGCGGTTTCTGTTTGCTATGTTGAGTTGGTGTAGCTCTGATATGTTTACGTGCCGCTCTAATTGCATAGTTTGTATTTTGCCTGATTGCAGTGGCAAAATTGTTGGTTGATAGAACCGTAGTTCAAAATTTTCAAACAGCTCGTTCCTAATGTGGAGTGAGCAATTATGAAACGTTACCAAGTGGATTCCGGTTAACGTCCTATTGCTGATGCCGCAGGTGCTGTTGATGCGTACGTCTTGGTGAACGGATATCACCAACAGTGTTCCTGGGGTTAGTGGTCTTGTTTCTGATGACGGAGGTTTTTCTGATAAATGGCACTTTCCGTGTTGGCCTCTTAGAAGTAGAGCTTCACAAGGATCATTTCAATCAATTGTTTCCTCTCGCAGATTGTCACTCTGTTGTATTCTTGGCATTTGGAAATTACTGCAAGTATTTGTGTCGGGTTAATGAAAACTGTGTTGTGCGTTAGTTTAACGGTTTTGTTCAGGAGTGGTAGGGGTTCGATAATGACTTTTCTATATCTTTCAGAAAGTAGGCGTGGAGCGTTGATGCTGATGATGAGTGTTGGTCCCTTGTAGAAGATGGTTGTTGTCAGGTAGTTGAATGCTTCGTCTGCATCGTGAATTTCTAGGCCTTGGTTTTTAATTTCCTGCGCTATTATTTCTATTTCTTTTGGTGTGAAAATGGTTTTACTGACAATATTTAGTTTCGCTAACATTATACAATATTCAATTGATTTTAGTGTGTTCAGAAGGGAGTCTAGTTGAAAAATAATTGAAATTTTGTGATTTTCTGTTATAACATAATCTTCGTTGTCGATGATTTTATTAAGTACATTTTGTTGGTTTCTGAAACCATCGGTAATCATATTGAGTCTATTTTCGAATTTAGAATTTATTTTTATTTGTCTATTGTTCTGATGGATTAATACATTTTCTGTTCTCCTGAGGTTATCTAAATTAGAATTAATTATGCTCATATCTTCAGCATCTAGATTCCCTGTCACCGTTTTTATTATGCTTCCTAATATGTTAATTGAACGTTTATTTCTTGGTCTGTCATGCAAGGTACTAAGGATGAACTTTATTTCAGTTAATTTAGTTAGAATTATTTCTGAAAAATCTGTAGAATTTTTTATCTGACTTATTACTTTCTCGATTATTGCGACAGACACGTCAAATTTTGTGAAATCGATTATGTGTAAAAGTCTATCATACCCCGCTATAATTCTTCCCTCCCCTCTTTGAAGAAGCAACGCACCTGCGTTGTTTGTTATGTCATGTATCTGGATGGACTGTGAATAGGGTGTGATGGGAAGAGTGAGTAGGAGGCAAATCAGGAGGATTCTGCAGGCGTCGATCATCTCGTTTTCTGAAAGTACAAAATCTGTTAAATTCTTTTGACATTATCTTTATGTATTTCCCGGCCAGAGTCATCTACAAGTATTCTACCCTTGTTTTCTGATGCTCGGACTGGTAAATACTTTGGCTTTGTTTTCTTTTTGATGCCTTGAATTTTTTTGTAAGCTGTGGCATTTGGTTCTATTTCCGGTTCTGGTTCTCTGTGTTTATTATGATATTCCAAATTTCTTAGTTTTGATCTATTGTGTGCGAGCATAACCTCGTCATAGAATTCGTTGCGGGCCTTTACTATTAATTCTATATTGAGGGGTCTTTCTTGTTGATCTTTCAACCCGTAGAAAACTTCCCTAGGTTTGAGTTTTATTGCAGAGTGGATTGTGTTGTTAAACAGTGTACACGCAATGTTAAATATTTCTTTAATGTTTAGATCTTCGTAATTTGGTTTGTTACAACGAAATATTTCTGCTATGGTTGAATGAAATCGTTCAACCGTACCGTTGCTTTCGCTGTGGTTAGGTAGTGTGAAGAATATTTCGATGTTTAAGTCATGCAAGAGGCCACGAACCTCTATAGACTTAAGGGCTGGCTCGTTGTCGCATACGATTAGGCGTGGTGTCCCGTAGATTTTGAAAAATTTAGTTAACCCTTTTCTTATATCTAAAATGTTTCGGGATTTGATGTGTACTAAAGTACCGTATCTGGAAAATTTGTCTAAGAATGACAGAAAGTGTTCCTTTTCTGCTACAAAGATGTCTACGTGAACTATGTCAAGCGGTCTGTTCGGATTTGGTGTTGATCCTAATATATTTTTGTAGGGATGCCGGTCGTATTTATTTTTGTTACATATGTCGCAAAGTTTGATGAACTCTCTGATTTTTATTTTCATCTTCGGAAAATATTACCTCTTTATTATTTGCTGATTATTTTCCCAGATTCCTCTGTGTGCACATTCGTGCGTTTGTTCTATCACGAGGTTCTGTTCTTCGGGTGTTTGTAAATCTATCAGAAGTTTTTGCGAAATGACGATTTTAAACAGTTTAGCCCTGCTAAAGTAGTTTTTATAAGTAATCTGGATGATGTTCATAATACTTTCCGGGCAGTAGATACAATTAGTCCGTCTAAGGTCCATGTAATCTTTGAATATACGGATCATAACTGGTACGCCGAAGACAGATTTTGTTATCGTTCTTCGATATACTCTGGGTAATATTTGTTCGTAATTGTCTGGCTTGTTAGGCCCGACTCTCAAAGTTATTTGATTACTAAAGGTGTTCACCGGGAGCTCAGTACACGGGATAAATTCGGAGTCGTCTGTATCCGCAGAATGCACCGTGGCATTATCGGATGAGATTTCCTCTTCATTTATATTAATTTCGCTCCGAATCCTTGATAAACTGTCTGCGACTATGTTTTGTTTACCAGGACGGTAACGTATTTCGTAATCAAATTCGCTAAGTGAAAGACGCCAATGGACAAGCCTATTATTAGTGTCTTTCAGATTAAGCCCATATGTGAGAGGTTTATGATCAGTATAAAGAATAAACTTCCGGCCATATAAGTAAGGGCGAAAATATTTGCAAGCCCATACAACAGCCAATAGTTCTTTCACTATAGCTGAATATTTTTCCTCTGACTTATTCAAAGTTCTGGAAGCGAAGGCTATCGGCTTATCACTTCCTTTAATTCCTTGAGATAACACAGCGCCGATTGCGAAGTTGGAGGCATCTGTGGTAAGTATGAAGTCAGGATATTGCAGAATATTGCTCCCTGATAGAATATTTTTACATTTTTCGAATGCTTCAACGAATTCTCTCGAGTGAGAAATGCCTTCACCTTTTCTAAGGGCATTAGTCAGTGGCTTGGCTATTTTAGCGAAGTCTTTAATGAATTTGCGGTAGTATCCTAAAATACCTAGGAAACCACGCAGTTCTTTTTTATTTGATGGCAATGGCCATTCTTTTGTAATTTTAATTTTGTCGGGATTGGGTTTGACACCTTCCGAAGTCACAATATGGCCCAGGAAGGCAACCTCCTTTTGTATGCATTCGCTCTTGTCCAATTGTACCTTCAGATTGTGTTTTTTCAATGTCGCGAAAAGTTTTGACAAATTGTCAAGATGCTCAGTTAGACTGGTAGAAAAGACAATGATGTCATCCATGTACACTAAACATATGACTCCGATGTGTTCCCTCAGCACGTTGTCCATCACGCGCTGGAACGTTGAAGGTGCATTTTTCAATCCAAAAGGCATTCGCAAAAACTCATAGTGTCCATTTCCAGAAGCGTCTAATTTTTTTTCGACGGTCCAGACTGGTGATGTCCATGGACTATTCGAATGCCGAATGATGCCTTGGTCAAGCATTTTCGTAATTTGGCGTTGTACCTCTTCTCTATGACAGAAAGGGTAACGGTACGATGTAGCATGTACTGGTAGGTCATCTTTCGTATTAATTTTGTGATTAATAGCGCTAGTGAATGTAAGTTTTTCACCGTCTTCATATTTCGATATGAGCTGCAGAAGTTTGGATTCTTCTTCTTTATTCAGATGTGATGATTGGGCCGATTTTCACAAACTTAGTCCCAAATGATAGCTATATTATCCCCACAGATGTCTGTAAAATTTCGCACGGGTCGCTTGTATGGTTCCGGAAATATAGACTGAACGGACCGGTCACACATGAAATTCCCATATAAGCCGGAACTCAAAATTTTTTTCAAAGGGGGGGCACCATGAAATTTCAGAAATCGAATTCGTATTTTTGATGCCAAACATCTTTAAAATGCATGGAACGTCGAGATTTTATGTTATCACGAATTTTTTTTTTTAAGGATCGACTTTTTGGGACTTTGCCGATTTTGCACCTTTTTGCCTTTCTCAATAGAAAGGTATTGCAATTGCTCTGAAAACCGACGTATTAACGGAGGCCCGGAGGGCCGAGTGACATATACCATTCGATTCAGTTCGTCGAGTTCGGCAAATGTCTGTGTGTGTATGTATGTGTGTGTATGTGCGTCTGTGTATGTGTACGCGAACACAATCTCACTCACTTTTCTCAGAGATGGATGAACCGATTTTTACAAACTTAGTCCCAAATGAAAGGTGCAACGTTCCCATAGGCTGTTATTGAATTTCTAATGGATCCGACTTCCGGTTCCGGAATTACAGGGTGATGAGTACGAACACGCAGAAAATGTCGATTTTAAGAAATTCTGCAATGAATCTATAAAGGTGAAAATTTTTCCAAAATTTGACTGCTTCGATTTGTAGTATTAGGTCACTAACATCCATTCAAAGTCTATTTGGCCACATTGACCACCATTATCGGTTCCGGAAGCCCCGGCGGAAGTATCTTAATTCAGAATAACAGTCACATCGGTTTCTCGGAGATGGCTAGACCGATTCGACTAAACTTGACCTCAAATGAAAGGTATAGCGTCCCCGTAAACGGCTATTTAATTTCATCCCGATCCGACTTCCGGTTCCGGAGTTACAGGCTGTGGCGTGCGATCACATAGCAAATTGTCATTCAAACCGATACTCCGATGAAAGCAAAAAAGGTAAAAATTTCGCTAAAATGTCTCTCAAACAACTTAAATTTGCTGTTCTAGGTCACCGACGGCCAACCAAACTTTCGTTGACTACATTGACCACCATAGACGGTTCCGGAAGCGCCCGGGAAAAGCGGTCATCTTTCAAAATTTAGGAACTCACATCAGTTTCCCGGAAATGGTTGGGCCGATTTTCACAAACTTAGTCCCAAATGATAGCTATAATATCTCCATAGATGTTTATAAAATTTCGTACGGATCGCTTATATGGGTCCGGAAATATAGACTAAATCGTCCGGTCACATATGAAATTCCCATATAAGCCGGAACTCTAATTTTTTTCAAAGGGGGGACCCCATGAAATTTCAGAAATCGAATTCGTATTTTTGATGCCAAACATCTTTAAAATGCATGAAACGTCGAGATTTTATGTTATCTCGAAAAATTTTTTTATTAAGATCGACTTTTTAGGACTTTGCCGATTTCGCACCTTTTTTCAGTTCAATATTACCGTGGCTGTTTTTTCTTTTTCAAAATTTTAGATCTCGAATAATGATTTATTTTCCTGCATATAGTTGTCATGTGATGTATAATAATAAAATGTAATATATGCATTTAAAAGTTTTTAATGAATATAAACAAAGCACACATTCTCGTGATTCATGATTGAGAAAGGCACAATTGCACTGCTAGGTGGATTAAAATAGGTTTTTCCAAATTATCATGGGACAATAGTGTCGAAAAACGAAGAAGACGTTACACAACTTTTGAAACCTTCCACAACGGAAAACAGACAGCCCTTATGGCTCCAGAAAGCATCATTCAGATGATACAAGAATCCTATAGAGAAAATTTTAATCAGAAAGGCCATTTCGTGTTTACCAATTTAATGGTCGAAGACGTCCAGAACGAAGAGCGAAAAAATCAAATAATTGCGACCGAACATAACAGAGCACACCGCGGCATAACAAAAGTAGAAGCAAAAATCAGGAGAGCGTATTTTTTTCCAAATGTATACGCAAATGTTGGAAAGTTTGTAAATTCATGTAAAAACATGCAATACCCATAAAAATGAGAGAAAACCCTTCAACATAAAAATGTCACCTAGGCCTATCACAGAAAAACCTTTAGACAGGGTCCATATGGATATATTCATTATAGACAAATGCAGTTTCTTATCCTTAATCGATTCATTCTCCAAACATTTATAAATGATAGAGCAAAAATCAAAAAACCTGGTCCACATTCAGAAAGCGCTAGGAAAATACTTCAGTGCTTTCGGAGTTCTTCGAGAAATTGTAACCGACCACGAAACCACCTTTCAATCAATACAACTAAGAAATTTCCTTAGTCAATTAGGATCACAAATCCGTTACGCCGCCTCATCAGAATCTAATGGGCAAATAGAAAGAGCTCACTCCACAATTATTGAAATATTTAATACTAATAAACAGAAATTTAGAGGTATGAACACAAAATCAATTATAAAACTATCGGTAGCACTATACAACAAGTCAGAACATTCATCCACACAATATACCCAAGGCCGGCGGAAAGCGTGGGTAGTATGGGTAGAACTACCCACTCGAAAATAACCGAGTGGGTAATTACCCACTCGAAATTTTGAACCATTTCAAAAAATTTAGATGTGCAACGCATGTATCTCGCACCACACACATTTGAAAACATCGATGTACCACAATTCCATTTGAATAAACGAACGTGATTTAATGTGAATGTAATGTAAGCGTGTGCATTGCGAAAAGGGAAAAAATCCTTACTAATGGACGCCTCACCCTATGCTTTCTACCCACTCGGACGTAAAGTGTTTCGCCGCCCCTGAATATACCCCGGATGAAATATTATTTAATCAAAACAATATTGTTAATGTTTCAAAGATTTTCTTCCATTTAATTCCACTATGTTTTTATAGTTAGATGCACTTGCACTTCACTATTTAACAGATACCGGTATTTCGATTACTACTTGTAATCTTCTTCAGTGTTTGTATCAGTCTATAGTAAATTACGGGATTGTAAAGTCGTTTTATCTAGGGAAGCGGGTAGGCTGTGGTCGGTGGGTACCTAGGTGCATGAAGCTGACCGTTTTTTGCAGGTAGGTAAAATTTCGAAGAGCCATGAATATCCGTTACCTTGGTCTCGATTTAATAAGAAAGGAGACGAATGTTTGAAAATTTCCAGGCTTTCAGCTACGTCTAATTTCCAAGGATTAGAGACTTGACGCTGAATTTTAATATCTTCTATAGTTAAGTTATGTTTTTCTGAAAAAGCGTGTTCCGCTACCTTGGATTTGAAGTGGAATGGTAAATCTTTAGCAGATTCTCTAGAAGCTTTTGCTATTTCCGCAATATGCTCTTTGAATCGAATTTCTAATGTTCTCCTGGTTTGTCCAATATAAACTTTATCACAATGTGAACATGATATTTTGTATATCCCCGATTTGCTCAGTGTTTCTATCGGATCCTTTGTGGATCCAAGTATTGATTTTAGCTGGTAATTTTTACTACTGAAAACTAGATCTACACCAAACTTTTTTAATTTTTTCCTAAGTGGATAAGCTGTATTCTGATTGAAATCTACTGCTATCCTTTTCAAATTTTCAGTTGTTGGAGTTAAGGTTGTGAGGTTTTGCTTATGAAGTATTCTAGATTTTTTATTAATTATTGATTGGATGGTTTGCTCTGGATACCCGTTGAGCTTACCTGTTTTGAAGATGAATTCAGTTTCTTTAGTTTTTGCTTCTTCCCCTAATGGTAGAGTAAGCATTCTATGGACCATGTGGTGAAAAGCGGCCATTTTATGCTGATGTGAATGGTTTGAAGTATTTGGTATAATTCTCTCAGTATTTGTAGGTTTCCTATATATTTCGAAAGTCAAGGACCCCCCCCTCTCTTTTTAGCACATCCAAGAAGGGCAAATTGTTATCTTTCTCTTCTTCATGTGTAAAATTGATATTTTTATGGATGTTGTTAATGGTGTTTGTGTGGGTTGAGCTTAACATAACTGTGCAACACAGGCTTACCCTGACGTATGGGCACACACCACCAAATGTCGACTCGGCATGAAGCAGTCGACAATGTACGCGCGACAACACTTCAGACATAGGAAGCCAACATCATTCGCGGCATTTCGCACTACTACGTGGAAGAGGTAAGACGTTCTTCCGCGGACCAGAGCAATGGCGGATTTTCCCTAGCGGCGTAGAAAGCCACATTGGCGATCCTGCCAGGTGTTGCCTTGCAACAATAAAATATAATTTCATCTAAAAATTGACCGCATTTGGGGAAATCCGTCAATGCTGTGGTCCTATTTTTCGTGTGTCAGTGATACAAACCTACCCCGTAGAATGATCCTGAATATTTCTTTTAAAGAATTGTGTGCAAAGAAAAGGAAAAAAATGGCTAAAATGAACATTTAGATTCGAGTTAATTTTGATGCTCTTCATAGAGCCGGTATTTTCCTTGAAAGTATGACTAACCTCAAAAAAAAGGTAGAATCCTCTGTAAAATCGTGGATTGTAAAAAAGCGGAACGGGACGTCCGCAATGTTAAAGCGGATTGGGACGTCCGCAGTGTCAGAGCGGATCGGGACGTCCGCAGTGTCAGAGCGGATCGGGACGTCCGCAGTGTTAGAGCGGATCGGGACGTCCGCAGTGTTAGAGCGGATCGGGATGTCCGCAGTGTCAGAGCGGATCGGGACGTCCGCAGTGTTAGAGTGGATCGGGACGTCCGCAGTGTTAGAGCGGATCGGGACGTCCGCAGTGTTAGGGCGGATCGGGACGTCCGCAGTGGTAAAGCGGATCGGGACGTCCGCAATGATTTTCAGCCTTTCATGTTACTCTTACTAGCACAAGCCAATATCCTGGATAGTTCCCATTTTATTAAATAAACATTTCACGTGCTGATTCAATCCAAGTTTTGAAATATTTCAAATTAGGATGAAGCATTCTGGATAAGCAGATTAGATAAAATAGCTATCTCGTAGGGAGTAATTCTCACTTGAGCCCAACTCATGCGAATGTTAATAGTCTGTATATCTATCGATAGGATTTGTCAAAAGAAATAAAATAATGGTGCACTCCTTATGAGCTTTGACATATGAATCGTTCATTTCAGATTATAGTATTCCAAAATAAAACAAAATGGCAAACGACGGCAAGTATGTACGCGCCCCCATAGAGCACGATTCTGAAAACGACGAAGATTTGGTTCCAGCTAGTATGCATGACACACTCAGTGAGGAAAACCTATCGGCACAGAGCACTAGCGATGTAAGTTTCAGTGAACCGAGCGCAGATTCTGAGTCTTCTTGTGGCATGGAACAGACCACTCCGCTGTTAGATGACGACGAGAATAAGAACGCGAATTCCATGGAACTCACCAGCTGGACAATACCAAGCACAGAGCCCAGTACGAGCGAGCGTCTACAAAGAGTCGAAAACGTGTTGGCCGATCTTTCGAAAGCTATAAATTTCTTGCAAACAACAACGCCCACTAAAGACACTGAGAACGTCTGGAGTACACCAGTTGCCCCCTCCACAACTAGCGACACGGTCTCATCTAGCATACGCTGGGACAATATAAAACCATTTCCTAATGGAGTTGCTGCAAATAAAATGTGGGAGGAGTGGAACCGTTATATCGAAAATTTCGATATCGCAGCCACCCTCAACAACGCGAATGACCCAGTACGCAGATGTCAACTGCTCTTTCTATCGGTGGGCGAAGAGCTACAGGGGATCATTAGAGCGGCAAAACTCAGACCCAGCCTGACGGAAGTAAATTGCTACCACACTTTTGTAAATAACATCAGAACCTATCTACAGTCAATGACCGATTCGGCGGCCGAGCACGAGGCATTTTCAAATATGAAACAAGAGAGGGCCGAATCCGCGATTGCTTTTCACGCGCGCTTAATGGGAAAGGTAAGGTTGTGTGAGTACAGCCCTTCCGATCAAGATCGGTTTGTACGATCCCAACTCCTCAAAGGTCTTCGGAACAAAGACCTGGTGAAGGCCGCAAGAACGTACGGGCATGATACCAAATACATAGTTCAAGCAGCGACTCGTGATGAAGCATTCGAAGGTGAGAGAGCAGTACCGGAGCAGCCGGATGTGTATGCAGTCTATCGCGGGAACTTAAATGTTGCCGGTGAACGATTTAACAGAAAACGCACAGGTCAAGAGGAAGGAAGCAGGGACCTTGCATCAAGTCGAAGACAGTCATATCAGCAATCAAACCGTCAACGCGATATACAGGACCGTGGACGCCGCAATCGATGCTCAAGATGCAATCGTTTTCCTCATAAAAATTTCCCGTGTCCAGCGCTACAAAAGCGATGCAACTCCTGCGGGGTACGCGGACACTATGCAGCTGCATGTCGCAAACAACACGTAAATCAGCTTCGTACAAAGCGTGAGGATTCGCCAATCGACAACGATAGGAAGAATAGCGAACAGGTATAAAATAAAGCAAATAATGATTTTCTAAAATATATTTCCGTTAAGCCTAAGCTTTAGTTTTTCTCAATATATAAATCCTTTTTCTACAATATAGCATGTAAACGCTTTGTCCCTTGAAGACGTGTTGATTACTTGCTGTCTGGGAGCATCAAAGAATATGCAATTTCTAATCGATTCTGGAGCGGACGTAAACGTCATAGGTGGAGAAGATTGGGTTCGACTAGAAAAGGATGCCAAGGCAGGCTTGATAAACCTCAGATTTGTAGAAAATACAAGCTCAAGAGGGTTACATGCATACGGTTCAAAATCAGCTATGACGGTCGAACGCATGTTCGAAGCAGAAATCAGCGTTCCAGGATCATGCAGGTCCACAAATGCAACATTCTATGTCGTCCCAAAAGGTCGCAGATCGCTTCTCGGGCGGTCTACTGCTAGTGACTTGGATCTGCTGAAAGTAGGTGTAGCTATCAGCAGTCTAGAAACTACGTCGAGCACAACGGAATTTCCTAAGATGCCCGGCGTAAAAGTAAAATTTAGAGTTGATGAGTCGGTACCACCTGTTAAAAACGCCTACTACAATGTTCCTGCTGCTTTTAGAGAGGCTGCTAGATGCAGACTGGAAGAAATGGAGTCTCGCGGTATAATCGAAAAGGTAACATCGGCCCCGAACTGGATAAGTGGAATGTCGGCCGTCGCGAAAGGGAAGGACGACTTTCGTTTAGTAGTCAATATGAGGGCCCCTAATAGAGCGATCAATCGTGAGTACTTCCGCCTTCCACTTTTGGACGAAATGAAGGTGAAGCTCCATGGTTCAAAATATTTTACTAAACTTGATTTGACCAATGCCTATTACCACCTGGAGCTGAGCAACGAATCTCGGGAGCTGACCACATTCCTTACCGAAAATGGAATGTACCGATTCACCAGGTTGATGTTCGGGGTGAATTGCGCTCCTGAAATTTTTCAGCGAGAAATGTCACGTATATTGGCATACGAGAAGAACATCATAGTATATATTGACGATGTTCTAATTTTTGCGGAAAGTCTTGAAGAACTGCATGAAGCAGTTGATCGAGTCTTAGAAATATTTAGGGCTAACAACCTAACTCTCAATTCAAGCAAATGCGAATTCGACAAATGTCGATTTAAGTTCTTGGGCCATGAACTTGACGAAGCTGGCTTTCACGTCGATGAGGAAAAGATTAGAAGCATTCAGAACTTCAGAGAGCCCACAACCGTTTCAGAACTTCGGAGTTTTTTGGGACTGGCTTCTTTCATTAGCTCGCATGTGAAGAACTTTGCGGAAATTACCAGTCCTTTGTGGGCTGTCATTACTTCTAAAACATGGTGCTGGGGACGTACGCAGAGCCAAGCATTTCAAAATGTTAAAAAACAGATTGTACAGTATTGCACGACGCTAGGATACTTTTCCGAAGACGACAGAACGATTCTGTACACAGACGCGTCACCTGTTGCTTTAGGGGCGGTCCTAACACAAGAGGACGGATTTGGTTCATCGAGGATCATAAGTTTCGCTTCCAAATCGTTAACTGAAACTGAAAAGAGATACGCTCAAAATCAGCGCGAGGCACTAGCGGCAGTCTGGGCTGTTGAGCACTACTCTTATTTCTTGCTTGGAAGGAAATTCACACTCCGGACAGATGCACAGGGAGTAAGCTTTATACTGAATCGATCACGCGAAGAATCAAAAAGGGCACTGACACGAGCCGACGGATGGGCGCTGAGATTGAGTCCATACAGGTACTATTCTTTCGTACATTGTTGATTTAAAATACTTTAGCTAATTGTTCAATTACCTCTCTTAGGTACGATGTGGAGTACATCAGAGGTACAGAGAATATAGCTGACCCACCTTCGCGTTTATACCGTGGTATAGATATCGCTTTCGACGAAGATTCAAGCCCGTGGGAGATTGCTACATTAGAAGCAAACGCTGTCGGGTTCCTCACGGACACTGAAATCAAATCAGCAATGTCTAATGATAATGTCCTCCAAGGAGTACTCAACTCTCTAAATTCTGATCGATGGCCAAAACAACTGCGACAGTATCAGTTGATAAAGACAGACCTATCTACTCGAGACGGCATACTGGTTAAAACTGGGTGCGTGGTTATACCAGACACACTTCGCAGCAGAACGCTAGAGATAGCGCACGAAGGCCATCCCTCAGCTGCCAAGCTGAAAAGTATTTTAAGGCAACGTGTTTGGTGGCCCGGCATGGCGGCTGATGCTCAGCGGTGGGTAGATTCGTGTAAAACTTGCGCTGTTAACGGTAAACCCGAACGCCCTACTCCAATGCAGCGAATATTTGCACCCAAAGCCGTCTGGGAGACAATTGCCCTAGATTTCAACGGGCCATATGTTAGATTTGGAGGTATTTCCATCCTGGTAATAGTTGACTACAGGTCAAGGTACCTTATTGCTCGACCTGTAAAGTCAACGAGTTTTGAGCACACACGCGGTGTATTGGAACATATTTTCGATCGCGAAGGCTTACCAAAGTACATTAAAACCGACAATGGACCCCCATTCAATGGGGAAGCCTACAAGTCCTATTGTGCAGAACGAGGCATCATTTCACTTTACTCAACCCCACTTTTTCCGCAACAGAATGGGCTAGTTGAAAGCTACATGAAGCTGATCAACAAGGCGATGGTTAGTGCTTTCGAGAATAAGACAAACTATGTTGAAGAATTAAGTAATGCAATACACGCTCACAATGCAGCTACACACAGTGTGACGAAATTTTCCCCAGAAGAGGTTATGTCTGGACGGAAAATTAAAAGAAAACTTCCATTGCTGGATTACCAGAAGGTCTCCATCGACGACGAACTGCTGAATGACAGAGATCGTGTAATAAAACTTACGGGTAAGGCACGAGAAGATAAGCGCAGGCACGCGCGGCAATGTCGCGTAAAGCCTGGAGATAAAGTGATAGTGGAGCGAACAGTTCGCGGAAAAGGTGAATCGCGCTTCTCCCCACTACAATACACCGTATTAGAAGAGAACAATGGTAGTCTCACTATCAGCGGCGCAGACGGTCAAATTATGAAACGTCACGTAACACAAACTAAAAAAGTATGTGAATGGAGAAAGCCAGACCACCCCAAAGATTCACAAACCGCGGATGCAGACGCACATAAATCTTCGTCCACGAATATTACTGGTAGTTCAACGGACGGAATAAACACGGGCGGCGGCTCAACCGGCGGACGAAACACGCGAGATAAGAAAACACCTGCGTATTTACAAGATTATGTGCGGTCGGTATATCCATAGAGTACTAAAAAAGATAACTTCATAAGTTTGAAATATAGTATCTAAACATAGAATATACTTAGCAAGACTTCATTGATCTGGTGGGTTAATTTTTGGGTTGATCATCTTCGAATTATGTTTAGAAATAGCTGTATTTCTTTGCGTTGCTGTGGTCCATTCAGTAAAATTTTAGTTTCCCCGTCTGTCTATCAGGTGCCTATCTAAAAATAAAGAATATACCTACGCTGCTCTTACTTACCTGGTATTTCCAAAACAGTAAAACGACAGACAAAACTCAAACTCTAAAGCGGCAGTGCGATGCGCGAATAGCAGCTCACACAGCAGTAAAAATGTATACCTACCCCAAGTGTCATTCCTGTCCAATAAGAAAAGCGAGGTGTGTATATGTTTTGTTTTTCTTCACATCTCTCTCTCGCATTTCTTGTACCCAGTAGAGCAAATGGCGACTGGGCCCGTTTAACTAGGCGCGGGTGAGCGATGTAGGCTAGTTGCCACTTTTTTTCCAGGCCACCAGTTGTAAACGGGAAAGATAGTATAGGATGTAATAGAATCAGTAGGGCTGGGCGCTTCCTAAAAGGAGTTCTGGTAGACAAACAGATATGTTCCACGATGTATCATGGCAGAAGGACACATTTGTATTAATGTAATGTTAGATTAATGAATAATATTCTAGATAGAAATGCATAAATAATTCGCTAAAATACAAAGAGTATTAGCATTTCTTTTTCTCGAACTACGCAGTTTATATAAAACTTTTTGGTATTTCAGTTTTACAATTTGTCACGCAATTTTTTTTTAGAGAAGAGGGAAGATGTGTGGGTTGAGCTTAACATAACTGTGCAACACAGGCTTACCCTGACGTATGGGCACACACCACCAAATGTCGACTCGGCATGAAGCAGTCGACAATGTACGCGCGACAACACTTCAGACATAGGAAGCCAACATCATTCGCGGCATTTCGCACTACTACGTGGAAGAGGTAAGACGTTATTCCGCGGACCAGAGCAATGGCGGATTTTCCCTAGCGGCGTAGAAAGCCACAGTGTTCAACATCCGGGATAAATTTTTACGTTTGATAATACAGAAGATATCGTCAACGTATCGCCACCAGCGTTCTGGTAGCTCACCTTTTTTTTTTTTGATAAAAATATCAATTTTACACATGAAGAAGAGAAAGATAACAATTTGCCCTTCTTGGATGTGCTTGTAAAAAGAGAGGGGGGGGGTCCTTGACTTTCGAAATATATAGGAAACCTACAAATACTGAGAGAATTATACCAAATACTTCAAACCATTCACATCAGCATAAAATGGCCGCTTTTCACCACATGGTCCATAGAATGCTTACTCTACCATTAGGGGAAGAAGCAAAAACTAAAGAAACTGAATTCATCTTCAAAACAGGTAAGCTCAACGGGTATCCAGAGCAAACCATCCAATCAATAATTAATAAAAAATCTAGAATACTTCATAAGCAAAACCTCACAACCTTAACTCCAACAACTGAAAATTTGAAAAGGATAGCAGTAGATTTCAATCAGAATACAGCTTATCCACTTAGGAAAAATTAAAAAAGTTTGGTGTAGATCTAGTTTTCAGTAGTAAAAATTACCAGCTAAAATCAATACTTGGATCCACAAAGGATCCGATAGAAACACTGAGCAAATCGGGGATATACAAAATATCATGTTCACATTGTGATAAAGTTTATATTGGACAAACCAGGAGAACATTAGAAATTCGATTCAAAGAGCATATTGCGGAAATAGCAAAAGCTTCTAGAGAATCTGCTAAAGATTTACCATTCCACTTCAAATCCAAGGTAGCGGAACACGCTTTTTCAGAAAAACATAACTTAACTATAGAAGATATTAAAATTCAGCGTCAAGTCTCTAATCCTTGGAAATTAGACGTAGCTGAAAGCCTGGAAATTTTCAAACATTCGTCTCCTTTCTTATTAAATCGAGACCAAGGTAACGGATATTCATGGCTCTTCGAAATTTTACCTACCTGCAAAAAACGGTCAGCTTCATGCACCTAGGTACCCACCGACCACAGCCTACCCGCTTCCCTAGATAAAACGACTTTACAATCCCGTAATTTACTATAGACTGATACAAACACTGAAGAAGATTTCAAGTAGTAATCGAAATACCGGTATCTGTTAAATAGTGAAGTGCAAGTGCATCTAACTATAAAAACATAGTGGAATTAAATGGAAGAAAATCTTTGAAACATTACGTACATTCCACTAAGACCTCCGTTCTCGTATATATTGTGAATATTGTTAACCCAAATGAAATCATTAGAGATGCGCAAGAACTCTTTCTTAAGGCTAGATTGAACATGGAAAAGCACAAAAACAAATTTTAAGTGGAAATTTAAACAAAGAAGATCCTCCAGTCATAGAATAAGGGAAAGAAGTCTTTATAATACCAAATATACGCATCTCGTTTTCTGAAAGTACAAAGTCTGTTAAATTCTTTTGACATTATCTTTATGTATTTCCCGGCCAGAGTCATCTACAAGTATTCTACCCTTGTTTTCTGATGCTCGGACTGCTTTGTTTTCTTTTTGATGCCTTGAATTTTTTTGTAAGCTGTGGCATTTGGTTCTATTTCCGGTTCTGGTTCTCTGTGTTTATTATGATATTCCAAATTTCTTAGTTTTGATCTATTGTGTGCCAGCATAACCTCGTCATAGAATTCGTTGCGGGCCTTTACTATTAATTCTATATTGAGGGGTCTTTCTTGTTGATCTTTCAACCCGTAGAAAACTTCCCTAGGTTTGAGTTTTATTGCAGAGTGGATTGTGTTGTTAAACAGTGTACACGCAATGTTAAATATTTCTTTAATGTTTAGATCTTCGTAATTTGGTTTGTTACAGCGAAATATTTCTGCTATGGTTGAATGAAATCGTTCAACCGTACCGTTGCTTTCGCTGTGGTTAGGTGGTGTGAAGAATATTTCGATGTTTAAGTCATGCAAGAGGCCACGAACCTCTATAGACTTAAGGGCTGGCTCGTTGTCGCATACGATTAGGCGTGGTGTCCCGTAGATTTTGAAAAATTTAGTTAACCCTTTTCTTATATCTAAAATGTTTCGGGATTTGATGTGTACTAAAGTACCGTATCTGGAAAATTTGTCTAAGAATGACAGAAAGTGTTCCTTTTCTGCTACAAAGATGTCTACGTGAACTATGTCAAGCGGTCTGTTCGGATTTGGTGTTGATCCTAATATATTTTTGTAGGGATGCCGGTCGTATTTATTTTTGTTACATATGTCGCAAAGTTTGATGAACTCTCTGATTTTTATTTTCATCTTCGGAAAATATTACCTCTTTATTATTTGCTTATTATTTTCCCAGATTCCTCTGTGTGCACATTCGTGCGTTTGTTCTATCACGAGGTTCTGTTCTTCGGGTGTTTGTAAATCTATCAGAAGTTTTTGCGAAATGACGATTTTAAACAGTTTAGCCCTGCTAAAGTAGTTTTTATAAGTAATCTGGATGATGTTCATAATACTTTCCGGGCAGTAGATACAATTAGTCCGTCTAAGGTCCATGTAATCTTTGAATATACGGATCATAACTGGTACGCCGAAGACAGATTTTGTTATCGTTCTTCGATACACTCTGGGTAATATTTGTTCGTAATTGTCTGGCTTGTTAGGCCCGACTCTCAAAATTATTTGATTACTAAAGGTGTTCACCGGGAGCTCAGTACACGGGATAAATTCGGAGTCGTCTGTATCCGCAGAATGCACCGTGGCATTATCGGATGAGATTTCCTCTTCATTTATATTAATTTCGCTCCGAATCCTTGATAAACTGTCTGCGACTATGTTTTGTTTACCAGGACGGTAACGTATTTCGTAATCAAATTCGCTAAGTGAAAGACGCCAATGGACAAGCCTATTATTAGTGTCTTTCAGATTAAGCCCATATGTGAGAGGTTTATGATCAGTATAAAGAATAAACTTCCGGCCATATAAGTAAGGGCGAAAATATTTGCAAGCCCATACAACAGCCAATAGTTCTTTCACTATAGCTGAATATTTTTCCTCTGACTTATTCAAAGTTCTGGAAGCGAAGGCTATCGGCTTATCACTTCCTTTAATTCCTTGAGATAACACAGCGCCGATTGCGAAGTTGGAGGCATCTGTGGTAAGTATGAAGTCAGGATATTGCAGAATATTGCTCCCTGATAGAATATTTTTACATTTTTCGAATGCTTCAACGAATTCTCTCGAGTGAGAAATGCCTTCACCTTTTCTAAGGGCATTAGTCAGTGGCTTGGCTATTTTAGCGAAGTCTTTAATGAATTTGCGGTAGTATCCTAAAATACCTAGGAAACCACGCAGTTCTTTTTTATTTGATGGCAATGGCCATTCTTTTGTAATTTTAATTTTGTCGGGATTGGGTTTGACACCTTCCGAAGTCACAATATGGCCCAGGAAGGCAACCTCCTTTTGTATGCATTCGCTCTTGTCCAATTGTACCTTCAGATTGTGTTTTTTCAATGTCGCGAAAAGTTTTGACAAATTGTCAAGATGCTCAGTTAGACTGGTAGAAAAGACAATGATGTCATCCATGTACACTAAACATATGACTCCGATGTGTTCCCTCAGCACGTTGTCCATCACGCGCTGGAACGTTGAAGGTGCATTTTTCAATCCAAAAGGCATTCGCAAAAACTCATAGTGTCCATTTCCAGAATTTTTTTTCGACGGTCCAGACTGGTGATGTCCATGGACTATTCGAATGCCGAATGACGCCTTGGTCAAGCATTTTCGTAATTTGGCGTTGTACCTCTTCTCTATGACAGAAAGGGTAACGGTACGATGTAGCATGTACTGGTAGGTCATCTTTCGTATTAATTTTGTGATTAATAGCGCTAGTGAATGTAAGTTTTTCACCGTCTTCATATTTCGATATGAGCTGCAGAAGTTTGGATTCTTCTTCTTTATTCAGATGTGATGATTGGGCCGATTTTCACAAACTTAGTCCCAAATGATAGCTATATTATCCCCACAGATGTCTGTAAAATTTCGCACGGGTCGCTTGTATGGTTCCGGAAATATAGACTGAACGGACCGGTCACACATGAAATTCCCATATAAGCCGGAACTCAAAATTTTTTTCAAAGGGGGGGCACCATGAAATTTCAGAAATCGAATTCGTATTTTTGATGCCAAACATCTTTAAAATGCATGGAACGTCGAGATTTTATGTTATCACGAATTTTTTTTTTTAAGGATCGACTTTTTGGGACTTTGCCGATTTTGCACCTTTTTGCCTTTCTCAATAGAAAGGTATTGCAATTGCTCTGAAAACCGACGTATTAACGGAGGCCCGGAGGGCCGAGTGACATATACCATTCGATTCAGTTCGTCGAGTTCGGCAAATGTCTGTGTGTGTATGTATGTGTGTGTATGTGCGTCTGTGTGTGTGTGCGCGAACACAATCTCACTCACTTTTCTCAGAGATGGATGAACCGATTTTTACAAACTTAGTCCCAAATGAAAGGTGCAACGTTCCCATAGGCTGTTATTGAATTTCTAATGGATCCGACTTCCGGTTCCGGAATTACAGGGTGATGAGTACGATCACGCAGAAAATGTCGATTTTAAGAAATTCTGCAATGAATCTATAAAGGTGAAAATTTTTCCAAAATTTGACTGCTTCGATTTGTAGTATTAGGTCACTAACATCCATTCAAAGTCTATTTGGCCACATTGACCACCATTATCGGTTCCGGAAGCCCCGGCGGAAGTATCTTAATTCAGAATAACAGTCACATCGGTTTCTCGGAGATGGCTAGACCGATTCGACTAAACTTGACCTCAAATGAAAGGTATAGCGTCCCCGTAAACGGCTATTTAATTTCATCCCGATCCGACTTCCGGTTCCGGAGTTACAGGCTGTGGCGTGCGATCACATAGCAAATTGTCATTCAAACCGATACTCCGATGAAAGCAAAAAAGGTAAAAATTTCGCTAAAATGTCTCTCAAACAACTTAAATTTGCTGTTCTAGGCCACCGACGGCCAACCAAACTTTCGTTGACTACATTGACCACCATAGACGGTTCCGGAAGCGCCCGGGAAAAGCGGTCATCTTTCAAAATTTAGGAACTCACATCAGTTTCCCGGAAATGGTTGGGCCGATTTTCACAAACTTAGTCCCAAATGATAGCTATAATATCTCCATAGATGTTTATAAAATTTCGTACGGATCGCTTATATGGGTCCGGAAATATAGACTAAATCGTCCGGTCACATATGAAATTCCCATATAAGCCGGAACTCTAATTTTTTTTTCAAAGGGGGGACCCCATGAAATTTCAGAAATCGAATTCGTATTTTTGATGCCAAACATCTTTAAAATGCATGAAACGTCGAGATTTTATGTTATCTCGAAAATTTTTTTTATTAAGATCGACTTTTTAGGACTTTGCCGATTTCGCACCTTTTTTCAGTTCAATATTACCGTGGCTGTTTTTTCTTTTTAAAAATTTTAGATCTCGAATAATGATTTATTTTCCTGCATATAGTTGTCATGTGATGTATAATAATAAAATGTAATATATGCATTTAAAAGTTTTTAATGAATATAAACAAAGCACACATTCTCGTGATTCATGATTGAGAAAGGCACAATTGCACTGCTAGGTGGATTAAAATAGGTTTTTCCAAATTATCATGGGACAATAGTGTCGAAAAACGAAGAAGACGTTACACATCTTTTGAAACCTTCCACAACGGAAAACAGACAGCCCTTATGGCTCCAGAAAGCATCATTCAGATGAAACAAGAATCCTATAGAGAAAATTTTAATCAGAAAGGCCATTTCGTGTTTACCAATTTAATGGTCGAAGACGTCCAGAACGAAGAGCGAAAAAATCAAATAATTGCGACCGAACATAACAGAGCACACCGCGGCATAACAAAAGTAGAAGCAAAAATCAGGAGAGCGTATTTTTTTCCAAATGTATACGCAAATGTTGGAAAGTTTGTAAATTCATGTAAAAACATGCAATACCCATAAAAATGAGAGAAAACCCTTCAACATAAAAATGTTACCTAGGCCTATCACAGAAAAACCTTTAGACAGGGTCCATATGGATATATTCATTATAGACAAATGCAGTTTCTTATCCTTAATCGATTCATTCTCCAAACATTTATAAATGATAGAGCAAAAATCAAAAAACCTGGTCCACATTCAGAAAGCGCTAGGAAAATACTTCAGTGCTTTCGGAGTTCTTCGAGAAATTGTAACCGACCACGAAACCACCTTTCAATCAATACAACTAAGAAATTTCCTTAGTCAATTAGGATCACAAATCCGTTACGCCGCCTCACCAGAATCTAATGGGCAAATAGAAAGAGCTCACTCCACAATTATTGAAATATTTAATACTAATAAACAGAAATTTAGAGGTATGAACACAAAATCAATTATAAAACTATCGGTAGCACTATACAACAAGTCAGAACATTCATCCACACTATATACCCAAGGCCGGCGGAAAGCGTGGGTAGTATGGGTAGTACTACCCACTCGAAAATAACCGAGTGGGTAATTACCCACTCGAAATTTTGAACCATTTCAAAAAATTTAGATGTGCAACGCATGTATCTCGCACCACACACATTTGAAAACATCGATGTACCACAATTCCATTTGAATAAACGAACGTGATTTAATGTGAATGTAATGTAAGCGTGTGCATTGCGAAAAGGGAAAAAAATCCTTACTAATGGACGCCTCACCCTATGCTTTCTACCCACTCGGACGTAAAGTGTTTCGCCGCCCCTGAATGTACCCCGGATGAAATATTATTTAATCAAAACAATATTGTTAATGTTTCAAAGATTTTCTTCCATTTAATTCCACTATGTTTTTATAGTTAGATGCACTTGCACTTCACTATTTAACAGATACCGGTATTTCGATTACTACTTGTAATCTTCTTCAGTGTTTGTATCAGTCTATAGTAAATTACGGGATTGTAAAGTCGTTTTATCTAGGAAAGCGGGTAGGCTGTGGTCGGTGGGTACCTAGGTGCATGAAGCTGACCGTTTTTTGCAGGTAGGTAAAATTTCGAAGAGCCATGAATATCCGTTACCTTGGTCTCGATTTAATAAGAAAGGAGACGAATGTTTGAAAATTTCCAGGCTTTCAGCTACGTCTAATTTCCAAGGATTAGAGACTTGACGCTGAATTTTAATATCTTCTATAGTTAAGTTATGTTTTTCTGAAAAAGCGTGTTCCGCTACCTTGGATTTGAAGTGGAATGGTAAATCTTTAGCAGATTCTCTAGAAGCTTTTGCTATTTCCGCAATATGCTCTTTGAATCGAATTTCTAATGTTCTCCTGGTTTGTCCAATATAAACTTTATCACAATGTGAACATGATATTTTGTATATCCCCGATTTGCTCAGTGTTTCTATCGGATCCTTTGTGGATCCAAGTATTGATTTTAGCTGGTAATTTTTACTACTGAAAACTAGATCTACACCAAACTTTTTTAATTTTTTCCTAAGTGGATAAGCTGTATTCTGATTGAAATCTACTGCTATCCTTTTCAAATTTTCAGTTGTTGGAGTTAAGGTTGTGAGGTTTTGCTTATGAAGTATTCTAGATTTTTTATTAATTATTGATTGGATGGTTTGCTCTGGATACCCGTTGAGCTTACCTGTTTTGAAGATGAATTCAGTTTCTTTAGTTTTTGCTTCTTCCCCTAATGGTAGAGTAAGCATTCTATGGACCATGTGGTGAAAAGCGGCCATTTTATGCTGATGTGAATGGTTTGAAGTATTTGGTATAATTCTCTCAGTATTTGTAGGTTTCCTATATATTTCGAAAGTCAAGGACCCCCCTCTCTTTTTACAAGCACATCCAAGAAGGGCAAATTGTTATCTTTCTCTTCTTCATGTGTAAAATTGATATTTTTATGGATGTTGTTAATGGTGTTCAACATCCGGGATAAATTTTTACGTTTGATAATACAGAAGATATCGTCAACGTATCGCCACCAGCGTTCTGGTAGCTCACCTTTTTTTTTTTTTTTTTGATAAAAATATCAATTTTACACATGAAGAAGAGAAAGATAACAATTTGCCCTTCTTGGATGTGCTTGTAAAAAGAGAGGGGGGTCCTTGACTTTCGAAATATATAGGAAACCTACAAATACTGAGAGAATTATACCAAATACTTCAAACCATTCACATCAGCATAAAATGGCCGCTTTTCACCACATGGTCCATAGAATGCTTACTCTACCATTAGGGGAAGAAGCAAAAACTAAAGAAACTGAATTCATCTTCAAAACAGGTAAGCTCAACGGGTATCCAGAGCAAACCATCCAATCAATAATTAATAAAAAAATCTAGAATACTTCATAAGCAAAACCTCACAACCTTAACTCCAACAACTGAAAATTTGAAAAGGATAGCAGTAGATTTCAATCAGAATACAGCTTATCCACTTAGGAAAAATTAAAAAAGTTTGGTGTAGATCTAGTTTTCAGTAGTAAAAATTACCAGCTAAAATCAATACTTGGATCCACAAAGGATCCGATAGAAACACTGAGCAAATCGGGGATATACAAAATATCATTTTCACATTGTGATAAAGTTTATATTGGACAAACCAGGAGAACATTAGAAATTCGATTCAAAGAGCATATTGCGGAAATAGCAAAAGCTTCTAGAGAATCTGCTAAAGATTTACCATTCCACTTCAAATCCAAGGTAGCGGAACACGAAAAAGCACAAAAACAAATTTTAAGTGGAAATTTAAACAAAGAAGATCCTCCAGTCATAGAATAAGGGAAAGAAGTCTTTATAATACCAAATATACGCACAAAAACCCAAGCCAGAGCAAATAAAACAAACGCCAACGAGGTACAAGACAAAACATTCAAAAATAACCGCGGTATAAAGCGACACCAAAACCAAAAAAAGATTCAAAAAAATATAACAAATTTCCATTTCACACCTTGATTACAGATGCTCCAATATTACATAGGAATCACTTTGATATTCTCGACCATTTCATGCCAAGAACTAACTATTCGGAACCTACAAAATGATCTAATATTAATGCAAAAAAAGTCGGTTTTCAGAGCAATTGCAATACCTTTCTATTGAGAAATGCAAAACAACCCTTTTCCAAATCCAAACCGGAAACATTTGTATTGTTCACCCAATTAACATAACAGAAATAGAGGTTACCATCAATCTACTCACAAATTTAGTGTACCATAAGCAAAGAAAAAATAATGCTTTAATCGAACTAAGTATAGGGGAATTGTGGGAAAAACCGACACTGTGGGTAAAACCGACACCCCACAACATTTCCTAGAAATCAAATTTTTATTCATTTCATAATGATACATTATTATTAGTACGTTTATTTAGAGCATTTGAAGAAAAATTGGATTTACGTTAGTACGCCGAATGTAATAAAAATAAACAAAACATACGACAGCAGCGTTCATACTCGTCTGGATGTTAAATTTCGTTGGTAGATTTTAAGGTTTTAACCGAACAAAAGCTTTTCAAATCACCACATTTTTCAGTACCTATTATTATCGGCCTGTCCTATGATCAACTAGGTGCATTGAAGACGAGTTTGAGAAATTCAATATTTTTAATCGCTTTTATAAAAAAATGTGCGCTGTTGGGGTAAAACCGACACCCTACGGTTAGGGTAAAACCGACACGGTGTTAAGATGGTTGTGTATATTTTCGATTCATTTCAAAATACTGGGGATCTTTGTGACACTTCAATTAGCCTATTAGAACACTATAGTATCAACAGAAATGCACAGAAATACTTTTATTGTGTTTATTTCTTGTAAGTCTCTTTAAAAATCAAAAATTGGAATTTTTGCTTATCTGATTCTATCGAAGCTGTAGCTATTTCTGCAAAAAGTTCATCAAACCGAATTTCTAGTGTTCTCTTCGTTTGTCATAGACGAACTTTATTACAATGAGACAGTGATCTTATGTATCCAATAGATCGTTGATGATCAGAGTCCGAAAAATCAAATCTGAAAAAGATAGTTTTACTAAGAAGTGTGTGTGTGTCACTTATAAGTGAATGAATCCAATTAACAGAACGCTTGCAAATCTTCTCTTACGAAATAATATGAAACTGGAGGTTGCAACGATGTGCGCAAGGATTATTTGGAAATACTCATCAATAAATAATCCTATAGCACATATTGGCACCACTGCACTGAACCGTTAAGACACTGAGCGACTCTGCACGAGTGAGAGCTATATAGCATTTCAGTTCCGTGACAAATGGTTGGCATCGTGCCATTGTAAAAGGTACAGAATACTTACGAGCAATACTTTATTCTATATTTAGCAAATCATCTTTCTCTAAAAATATTCATAAATTGTAAGTACAAATGAACTCTAAGCAATGTGTTAAACTAACTTGTTAACATTTAGGCCGAGGGAAGGCTTTGATTATCATTGTTCGGAGAGCAGATGAGATAGAAGAAAAACCATTAATGTAAGTTTAATATCATTTATTTGCTTAAAATTGATAAAAATATCCAATAAAATTTCTAGTTTTGAGCTGCACTAAACAGAACGGTCTGCTTCCAAAAAAGGGTTTTTACTCATCCGAACAAAACTCAAAAATTAATGATGAGTACGGTTGGACAGGAGGAATCTAACCTAGATTCAACAGGCTATGACTGTGCACTTTGTGACAAGCCGAACCACGCCGCCAAGCAAATGGTTTATTGCAAAACCTGTAAGCGCTGGTTCCACTTTTTCTGCGTAGGTGTCACAGAAGCAATTAAGGACGTTTCATGGAATTGCGAGGGCTGTCAAAATAATCCGGATGCGAATTCTGGCATAGAAGATGGAAATGAGTCGAACGATTCCATTCTCGACATTGCAAACGTTGGTTTCAAGAACAATGAAATGTGGCTGGCCAACGAGCAGGAGCAAGAAAAGGTCGATCAGGACCACAAACGTGACCTGGAACTTATGAAGGAGATAAAGCGATGTAATTTCCGCCGGGAGTTGAAGCGCCAAGAGCTGCAACATCTACAACATACGATCCAAAAGGATATTACAACGTGAGCCTTCGTTGTACGATAACCGTGACTCGTCGTGTGGCGATGATTCGGATAGCGAAGGCAGCTATGTAGAAGAACGATGGGAGCAACCAGATAGAAAATTAACGAAAGCACACTTAGCGGCTAGAAAAGGGCCATTTCAGAAGCTTCCATTCTTTACGGGAAGGCCCGAAGAGTGGCCAATGTTCTTCAGCAGTTGGCACAACAGTAATAAAGCCTGCAACTGGTCAAATTTGGAAAATCTTGGCAGATTGCAGGACAGTATCAAAGGGGCCGCGCTCGAAGCGGTGAGAAGCAGATAGTTATTACCGGAAATGGTGCCAGCCGTCATCGAGATTCTTAAAAACCTATATGGTCGACCGGAACAACTTCTCCAGACACTAGTAGCAAAGGCAAAAAGACCGGACCCCCTACGCATCGACCGATTGCAGACGTTCATCAAGTTCGGCGTCATTGTACAGCAACTTAGCGACCACCTAACTGCAGCCGGCCTCCGGGACCACCTGGTAAACCCCATGCTGATTCATGAGCTTGTGGATAAACTTCCATCTAGCACTAAGCTTGAGTGGGTGCGCTACAGACGACAGCGAGCTATAGTGACTTTGGCAACATTTGCGGATTTTTTGTCAGAGATCGTATCGGAGGCCAGTGAAGTAACGCTCTTCACCGAAATGCAGCCGTAGCAAAACCGCCGAGATGGCAAGGACAGACGCGAACATACGCGCAGAGACAGACAACCGGAAGGGTTCCTGCACACACATATCGGCGAGGGGGAAGACTGGTGTCCGGCTGTCCAAAAGCAGTACGACAGAAAATCAGAAGAGCTGGAGGATAAGCGTAAACTCTGTCGAGTCTGCAATCGGACAGATCATCGAATTCGCTACTGCGAAGATTTTCGTAAGCTCTCCTGGGACCAACGAATGAGGGAGGTAAACAGGTGGAAATTATGCAACATTTGCCTGAACGAGCATGGTCAGACGCGATGTCGTTTCAAGATTAAATGTACCGTTGGGACCTGCCAAGAACGACATCATCCATTGCTTCATCCGCCGAACCATCCCAAGTAGCAATTGCAACTTGTTGAAAGTTTTAAATGTTGCACAACTGCTACACAATATTTTTTATTGTTGGATATATTTGAAAAGAATTTCCACGGGTTTTTAAACTGATTGTGCAACTATGCAACTATAGAGCTGGCCAATAGTGTTAAGGATGCAAACATCAATAACAGTTGTGAAACTAATCAGAAACTTTGCTAACTTGCATAAACAGTCTAACAAGTTGCAAATGCCTCTTTGTTTGCCATTCCACCCTAAAACAGAACTGTCCAACTACCCAGTGCTCGACAAATGGCACAGCTTTTGTTTTCAGTATTTTGTTGCAATTAGGAACATGTTGCACAACATACAACCAAAGTGCACTTTTTCCATAACATAGTTGTTACCAAGAGAGTTACAAATACTATACAGTAACAAAGTGTGCTACTTGGGATTAGCGCTATTTGACACCTGTGACAACAGATTGCAACGCCCATGGTTTGCAGTCAAATCAACCAGTTCTATTTCGAATGGTTCCGGTCAGGCTGACCAACGGTAAGCGGTTCGTGGACGTGATCGCCTTTCTCGATGAGGGCGCATCCTATTCGCTTGTGGAAAGGGAAGTAGCAGAACATATTAAGCTAGAAGGGGAGTCACAGCCAATTCTGGTGAAATGGACTGCCGGAATGACACGTATGGAACGTGACTCAAAACGTGTTGATCTGTCGATCTCGGGGCGAAATTCGATGAAGCAATTCACTTTGAAAAATGTTCACACAGTTGATCAACTAAAACTACCAAAGCAAACGTTGGACTACACGCATGTTGCAGCAAAATATAGTCACTTGAAAGGTTTGCCTGTGACCGATTATCGTAGTGGTACTCCAAAAATTTTGATTGGTCTGAAACATCTACATGTTTACGCCCTTCTGGAATCACGTATTGGAAATGCAGGTGAACCAATTGCAGTGCGTACTCATCTTGGATGGACAGTTTATGGTCCACAGGATGGTGGCGAGTCTTCGACAACATTTTCCTGTCATCATGATGTTCAGCGAGCGGCGGATCTTGAACTCCATGAACTACTTCGGAGCCACTACGTGCTGGAGGAATCTGGAATATCAGTTACCATGCTTCCGGAATCAGTCGATGATCGCCGCGCTCGCAAAATATTAGAGGAAACTACCGTCTGGGTGGGAGACCGTTACGAAACCGGTCTTTGTGGAAGAAAGACCACCCTGAATTACCGGACAGCTACCCCATGGCAGTGAATCGAATGCAAAATCTGGAAAAGAAGCTGTCCAAGAATCCTGAATTGCAAAGGAACGTGTCCCAGCAAATCAATCAGTATTTGGAAAAGGGATACGCACACAAATTAACGGTGCAGGATACAGAGGACGCGGTACCAGGTAAACTTTGGTACCTTCCATTGAACGTGGAACTCAACTCGAACAAACCAAACAAGGTTCGTCTGGTTTGGGATGCGGCAGCAGCAGTCAAAGGAATCTCGCTCAATTCAGCATTACTCAAGGGACCGGATCTACTCACTAACCTGCCCGTCGTGCTGTATCATTTCCGTGAGCGGCCAATCGCTTTTGGGGGCGACATCACTGAAATGTATCACCAGATTCAGATCAGGCGGAGTGATAAGCAGTCACAGCGGTTTCTTTTTCGAAACGACCCATCCGGTCCGCCACAAACCTACGTAATGGACGTGGCAACCTTTGGATCAACGTCATCTCCGTGCTCCGCGCAGTACATAAAAAATAAAAATGCGCGAGAGTTTATTGAGCAGTTTCCGGATGCGGTAGAAGCGATTATTGGCAAGCACTACGTCGACGATTACTTAGACAGCACCGATACTGTCGAGAGTGCGATGAAACGAGCAGTCGAAGTAAGGATGATCCATTCCAAGGCTGGATTCCGCATTCGTAGTTGGGTCTCTAACTCTGCTGCCTTTCTTGAAGAACTAGGCGAGCCTAGAACAGACAAACTGGTGCACTTCAGTTCCGACAAAACTACCACTACTGAGCGTGTTCTAGGGGTTTCATGGGATGCGTCGGAAGATGTTTTCGTGTTCTCAACTAAACTACGAAGTGATCTTGAACCGTTCATTACGGGAAGCAAGCGGCCAACGAAGCGCCAAGTATCCAGCTGCGTCATGAGCTTCTTTGATCCTCACGGTTTCCTAGCTCCATTTACGATTCACGGAAAGCTGATCATCCAAGACTTGTGGCGGAGCGGGTGCTCTTGGGATGAGAAAATTGACGACGATTCTTCTGACAAGTGGAACCGATGGACTGCGGCAATGCTGGCAGTCGATAAATTAAGAATACCCCGTTGCTATTTCTCTTCAGCACTCCCACAGGACCGCGAAAACTTGCAGCTACACGTTTTTGTTGATGCAAGCGAAACCGCCTACGGTTGTGTCGCATATTTTCGAGCCGTGATTGATGGCAAGCCTAGGTGTGCACTAGTCGCATCCAAAGCAAAAGTAGCGCCGTTGCAGCATCTGTCTATTCCTAGATTGGAACTACTAGCGGCAGTTATTGGTGCTAGGTTATCCCAGTCAATTAAGACAGGACACTCTTTTCCCATCACTAGTACCTTCCTATGGACCGACTCTCGGACGGTATTGGCGTGGATTCAATCAGACCACCGAAAATACAAACAGTTCGTGGCGTTCCGCATAGGTGAAATTCTCATTCAGGTAGGCCCCGATGATTGGCGCTGGCTCCCAAGCAAAATGAACAGCGCTGATGTATTAACGAAATGGAAACCCGGTCAGCCTTTGGATTCAAACGGTGAATATGTGAACGGACACGAATTTCTGCACCGTCCGATGCAATATTGGCCTCCTGAAGAAACTGTGACACCAAATCCAAAGGAAGAGCTTCGAGCCGTTCATTTGTTTCACGAAATAGTTTCCACTCAAACGCTTGTTGACACCACCCGCTTGTCATGTTGGAACGTTTTAATTAGAACGGTTGCCTGTATTTTTCGGTTAACTGTCGCACGAAAAAATTAGACCAACGAATTGCAGCGTTGTCTGCCTCACCGAGGTTCTTGAAGGTTATAAACAAGCCATTGACAACAGTAGTGACCCCACTTACCAGAGAGGAATATCGAAGTGCTGAAAATTACCTATGGAGAATGGTTCAACAAGAGACCTTTGGCGACGAAGTGGAGATCTTGTTCAAGAATCGCGGTTTGCCTCCCGAGCGATGGTACGCTTTAGAACGTTGCAGTCCTCTATTCAAACTATCACCGATGTTGGATGAGCATAATGTTATCCGGTTGGAGAGTCGATCTGCACATGCTGAATTTATTTCGTTCGAGCTGAGATTCCCGATTGTGCTCCCTAAAGACCATGACGTCACTAAGAAGCTTTTACTTTTCTACCACAAGAAATTTGGTCACGCTAATCGTGAGACGGTAGTGAACGAGATTCGACAGCGCTTTTATATCCCGAAATTGCGCGCAGCAGTACTACAGGTATCGAAGAAATGCATCTGGTGTCGAGTCCACAAATGTTCTCCAACATTTCCCAGAATGGCACCATTGCCCGATCAGAGGCTCACGTCGAGAATGCGACCATTTAGTTTCGTGGGCATCGACTATTTTGGGCCACTCAACGTTACTGTCGGACGGCGGAACGAAAAGCGATGGGTGGCATTGATGACGTGCTTGACCACTATGGAAGAAAACTAACCGACGAAGTGTTGTTGACTGTTTTGGCAGAATCGGAAGAGATGATCAACTCTCGGCCGTTGACGTACATGCTTCAGGAGTCAGCGGAAGAAGAGGCCTTGACACCTAATCATTTCCTTCGTGGACTGCCATCCGATGAACGCAAGTTGGAACCTGTGGCCGTCAACCCGGCGGAAGCTCTTAGGGACCAGTACAAGAGATCACAGCAACTGGCAGATGTGCTGTGGCAGCGATGGGTGAAAGAATGTAGGTGATTTGGTGTATATAACGGATGGAAGCAGCCGCAGATGCTGGACTCGTGGTGTTGGGGAACAGTTGATTCGAGGTCGCGACGGGAGAGTACGCCAGGCGATGGTCAGAACGAACAGAAGGATACTGCGTCGCGCGGTGACAAAGCTATCGGTACTAGAGTTAGGTGGTAAATCTGGCCAAGGAACCGAGCTTGGACCAGAGTTACGGGAGGGGGGATTATTGGCATCACTGCACTGAACCGTTAAGACATTGAGCGACTCTGCACGAGTGAGAGCTATATAGCATTTCAGTTCCGTGACAAATGGTTGGCATCGTGCCATTGTAAAAGGTACAGAATACTTACGAGCAATACTTTTTCTACATTTAGCAAATCATCTTTCTATAAAAATATTCACAAATTGTAAGTACAAATGAACTCTAAGCAATGTGTTAAACTAACTTGTTAACAGCACAAAATACTCTTATTTATAGTACTACGCTTTCGAACTTTCTTCCCCTCACTACATGATGAAGCAATAAAAAGCACATATTTGCATCATACATACTCACACTTTATTATTCACGCATATATCTCATGTTTAATAAAGATAAAGATTTTAATAAAGTGGAGAGAAAATAAATTAAAGGGGGTGTCGATCTTACCCCTATAGGGTGTCGGTTTTACCCGCAGTGCCTACAAAAAGTCACTTTGTTTTCCAAGTTTTACAACCAATAATTTTTAATGAAATTAATTTTTTGAAGTGCTGAAAAAATTAAGTCTTGTTAAGAATTTTCTGAAGAAGAATTCTATAATAATAATACTATAATTTTATTGGTTTGGTGGCAACTTAGAAAAATTGTTAAGCTTAAGGTGTCGGTTTTAACCATAATTCCCCTACACAAAATTCGAGAATTGTATTCAAATTTTGTACAAATAAAACCAGCATCGCACCAGAGACACAGAAGAATGGACGCCATCGGCACAATGTGGAAATGGATAGCAGGCAGTCCAGATGCCGAAGACTCACGAATCATTTACTCAAACCTCCACCAGCTCATCAACGAAAACAACCATCAAGTGAAGATCAACCATCAAATCGACAAAAGAATCTCAGCTCTTACAATAAATAATAAACAATCAAATAATAGACAAACAACAAATCAACCAAATCGTCCTCGACGAACTAGACGTTATCACCACATTTATAAACATCGACACCCTCAACAAAATTATAACAAGTATTCAAGAAGCAATGCTATTTTCTAGAATTCACGTCACTAGTAATCGGATACTAACCAGCCAGGAAATTCACTTAATCAAAGACATCATCAACAATCAAGGAGTCCAACTCAATATTCCCGAGGAAGCCCTAAGTTCTGTTACACCGAAACTAGTAATGAACGAAAACACTTTACTGTACATATTACATGTTCCAGAATTGGAGAAGGAAAAATCAACAACCATACGGATCTACCCCTTGAACCAAAACGGTACAGTTGTAAAATCCTACTCCCAATTTCTGATCAAACAGGCAAAACGACTCTTCACCACATCAAAACCCGAAGAGTAGGACTCTTGCATACATCCACTCATCATTGGAACGGAACCACTACGTCTTATGGAAACTAAGAATGAAACTAATGCAGTACTAATAAGCAGTCCGACTGTGGCCCACACAATAAAAATATATCAGGAAACCTTGTAATATCATTTTCATGGGTCACAACTTTACATCAAAGGAAAAAATAACCGAAAACGAGACTATTCTAGATGCCTTCCCCAACCTAAACATAAAAAGCGAACTTTCCAAAAACTATGACGTTGAAAAAATAGAGAAAGCTACCTTAATAAATAGCAACAAATTAGACGAAATATCACTTCGACACGAAACAGATTGGAAATGGAAATGGAGTCTTCTTGGAGGAACCTCTTTAACATCTGTTTTATTGTTCATCCCCCTCTACTTAATACTTTTCCATTTATGAGCAATTCATATAAGAGCAACAAAGAGAAATCAACGCCGAAGAACGTCAAAATCAACGAATCAAAACAACCCATCAAGTGCCGAGGACAACACTTTTTCAACCAAAGCACCCCCCCCCCCCCCATGAATTACGTAGGGACCTGGACACTGACCAGCAACGTAAACGCCAAGGTCAGCACATGAAGCCAGCTCACCACCTCATGTGGGAACATTAGCCTTGTCAGTATAATGTTCCCTTAAATACCACCTGCTAGACCAGCGTGGTTGTTCAGTATAAATGTATCGACGGTCAGGGTCGGTAAGTTTTAAGTCAATCAAGTGAAATAAAATGCATAAGATGAAAACTTTTTTAAAACTTCGAACAGGTGGCCCAGATCAAGATTATATATATATATATATATATATATATATATATATATATATATATATATATATATATATATATATATATATATATATATATATATATATAAATATATATATATATATATATATATATATATATATATATATATATATATATATATATATATATATATATATATATATATATATATATATATATACTAACCATCTCTATGCTATAAAAACATTAAATATTGCATATGATAGGTCGATATTGGAATATTGCAGTATTATTCGGTGCCCCTTGTACTTTATTTTGTAGAATTTTGACTAACCGTAACTAATTTTTAAAATCTAACCTACTTAGCAGTGTGAAACAACTTTTCTTATAAGAAAATTATGTGGTTCCATATAATTATTCTTTTTTACCTATATGAATTAAATTTTAAATCTAAACCAAAATGCAATTATCATAGTATTATATTGAAAATATTCTAATTCCTATCCTAATTATTAAGCCATTAGTCAATTATTATTCTGTCTGAACTCGTGAAATGTTTTTTTTTATATTCAGACCGTATACGCCTCATCAAATAAAAGCAATTTAAAAACTTGAATCAAATAGACTAACTGACTAACAAACTTGAATAGACTAACTGACTGATGGAAGAATTTTTGAAAATATTATTCATTCCGTTAACCAGTTTCCTAAATACCCAAACCGGTCGTAAAACGTGCACAGTTGTCCGTATAACTACAAATATGATCTCTCACTCTTATTTGTTTGATGTGGCACATATAGGATACGAAAACAATCATTGGTCCTTGTAACCGGATTCAGGGGTCTCAGCAACCAGCAGAAAAGTTTTGATAAACATCACTGGATTCCTCGAAGGTCGTCAAGGTGACGTCATTTCATGGGTCATATTTATTTATTTATTAATTAATTAATTAATATCAACAGACACAGTGTGGTCCTAATGATAATTTCTTAATCTATTTAAAAAGTCAACATGTAATCTACTACGTGGAATGTGAAGATCGAACTCGGATGACACTCTGTTGAAGGTCCGCTGCAAACCAATGATGGCACCGTTTACTCCATAGTTAGTCCGGCGAAGAGGTAATCGGAGGAATAAATTATTGCGAAGGGCGCGAGGGCGAACATTCATATTTATCGCACTGAGAAGCTCGGGGCAGTCAATTCGATCTTGCAAAATATCCGAAATCGTCATAGCACGGAATAGATCCCGTCGCACTTGCAATGTATCGAGTCCAATAAGCAAACCCCGGCTTTCATAACTTGGCAGCTGGTGAGGGTTGCTCCAAGGCAATCGACGAAGGGCAAACCGAACAAATCTGCGCTGTACTGTCTCAATTCGATGGACACCGTTGAGATAATGAGGGTTCCACACAACTGAACAATATTCCAGAGTTGATCGAACGAGTGAGCAGTAGAGAGATTTCAAGCAGTAAATATCTGAAAAGTGCTTAGATATTCTCATTATGAACCCCAAACAGCGTGATGCCTTTGCGACAATATAGCTGATATGCTGTTTAAACGTCAGTTGTTCATCGAGAAAAACTCCGAGATCTTTGACGCAATTCGCTCTGTCAATTGTGGATTCAGCTAGACAGTAATTGAATCGAATTGGCGTTTTTTTCCTCGAGAACGTAATGACCGTACATTTCTTGGGGTTTAGGGTCATTCGGTTGATCTCGCACCATTCCGCAAAGGTTTCCAGTTGGCGTTGAAGGAAAGCTGCATCATCAGTATTCCGTATTCTATGGTATAACTTGAGGTCGTCGGCGAAAGACAACCGTGGTCCTTCTAAACAAAAGTTGACGTCGTTGAAATACAGAAGAAAAATCAATGGACCGAGATGGCTGCCTTGCGGAATACCAGATGAAGCAAAGAACTCTTCGGATACACAATCACCTATCTTGACTGCTAGACGACGATCACTGAGATACGATTGCATCCAACGGAGAATATTAGTACCAAAGCCAAGTCTATCCAATTTTGCCACTGCAATAGCGTGATTTATCTTGTCAAAAGCAGCTGAAAGATCCGTGTAGATAACGTCAGTTTGAAGGCCGTCGGACATAGCATCTGTAACATATGTTGTGAACGACAGAAGATTCGTAGATGTTGAACGTTTCGGCATAAATCCATGCTGAGTCTCGGAGATATACTGTTTGCAGTGGCTGGAGATGGGTTCCAACACAGCCATTTCAAACAGCTTAGGAACTGCGCTTAGCGTTGTAATACCACGGTAATTGTCAACTACCTTTTTATCACCTTTTTTGTGAACTGGAAACATGAAGGACGATTTCCAGAGTTCGGGAAATACTCCGGTTGATAGCGACAATTGAAACAGATGACAAAGAGGTTCAATTAGACCGGCAGAGCATTTTTTTAGAATAATAGTTGGTATACCATCTGGGCCTGCCGAGGTTGAAGCCTTCATTTTGCTAATCGCCAGTTGTACCATATTATTGTCGATATTGATAGAGTTCAAAGACTGGTATGATTGAGGTACATTAAGAGCCGCGCGTGAAGCCTGGGTCGGTGTCAGTTTCTCGTTGGAGAAAACACTCGCGAACTTTTCAGAGAATAGTTGGCAGATCTCCTGTAAACTAGAGCTCATACGTCCTCCATAGCTCAACGTTGAAGGCAACCCGGATTCCTTTCTTTGCTCGTTTACATGCTTCCAGAATGTTTTAGGTTCGGACTTCAACTTACGTTGCACGTTTCGCAAGTAATCGGCATGGCAACGCTTCGATGTCTTTTTATAGACTTGGTTAACATGAACGTAGTGTTGTCGCAGCACGTAGCCCCCAAACTTGGAGTACTTCTTCAGAGCGGCTCTTTTAGTCGCTTTTAACCGTCTCAGCTCGGCAGTGTACCACGCTGGGTGCTTAGATTGAAGGCCACTTCTTTTGGGTACATAGCGATCGATAGCATAGCTCATAACATTGGAGAAGGTCTGCACTGCAACGTTGACATCATCATTGTCGAGAATTTCAGTCCAGTGGATATTCGACAGGAAGTCAATAATGCTATTATAGTTGGCTTTTCTAAAATTATAGCTGACGGTGTCAGAAGCATTGCAGTCATGCTTCACTCGAATCGCTTCAAGCAATAAATGCAGGGGAGGGTGATGTCTAACAGTCTTTACCAGGGGGAACGGTGCTGCGGTAACTTTTGGCGCGTAGTCAGATTTGCTCGAAAAACAGAGATCAAGGATTCTGTTGTTCTCGTTCACCACATTATTCGTTTGGCGCAGCAGATTTAGACTGTAGCAGTCAAGCAAACTGGTGATACCAGCATGAAAAGATGACAATTCGGGATCAGCGAACATAAATCCGTCAGAAGCAGAGCGCCATTTTAATCCGGAGAAATTGAAATCACCAACAATCAGGATCTCATCAACCGGGCTTGCTTGAGCGGAAATCCGTTCCAGTGACTCAGTATGTGAATCAATCAATGTCGAATCGCGAGTGCGGTCCGGTGGAAGATAAACCACGCAAAGAAAAAGTGCGTAGCCAGCCAGTTTGATTCGCACCCACACCTGCTCGACACAGACCCCCAAAGTATCGTCAATCAGTTGTGCTTTCAATCGACGATGGATAGCCACAAGTACCCCGCCGCCGGTAGCCTTGAGACTGTTACGTGAGCTGCGATCAGTTCGGAAAACATCGTAGTTGGCACCAAATGCTTGCACTGACAGAGTGCTATCGCTAAGCCACGTCTCTGTGAGGGCGATTATGTCGAAGCATTCATCCGAACTTGCTACCAAATAATCTTCGATTACTGAATTCATACCACCGGCATTCTGGTAATATATTTGTAGGTTTGAATGCCGCGATTGACTGAAGCGAGGAGCTGATCAATGCTTGCATTAACAAAATCAGGTTCGTACTTGCCGTTGGTATCGATTTGGAAGACCCCTTCACCACTCCTGCACACAGGACCGGGACGACTGGTGAACGCTGGCTGCAATGGCTCGACTGTGGCAGGGGGATCTAGGGCTTCATAGTGCTAGCAGCAGTGCGTCCCAGGGTGCGATGAGTCATACCAGCATAGCATAGAGTGCTTAGTCCTTCTGTGATCGTTGTAGAGCCGAATGTGCTATGAAGAGACGTGCTCGTTACGATGGGATCCAAATTTTGTTTTTGACATTGAAGATTCACAGCGGCGGTAGAGTTGTGTTCATCAGCAGACTGTAAGTGAAATTTACATTGAGGGCGTGCAGCATCTTGTGTTGCTTCGGAAGGACATATACCCTTCTTGGCTTTACCTGACACAGAAGAAGTCGCCGATTCGCCAGGTAAACCTAAATCGCTCGCCGGGATACAAGAAGTGACAGATGAGTTTATCCGGAACAGCTTGGCGCTACTGTCCACCACCAGATGGATTCTTCTCCGCCGCAATCCTGATGATAGGTCGTTGGATTTTTGAATTGGTCACAAATTCACGAAAGTAGATGTTCTCCGGCCAAGAGTCTTTGGACAGAGCCTTATCCTGTATGATTTGCTAACGCCAACTTTGAAAGTAATGAAGCTCAAAGTTGAGAGATCCTTGTCCTTAGGAACTAGACGAACTATTCTCGGTTGCAGATTCTCCCCCAGACAATCTTTCACAAGGGTAGAAACTTCATCATCCGTCGTGCTGGGATCGAATGCTGACAAGTAAACCATAACAGCTCCTCAGGTGGTGAAATTGTTTTTATTGTTTCAAACGCAGCTTTGGATCCACGAATATTTGGAATTTTTGTTTTGAGCGAATCATCTTCCCGTTTGCGCTTAGGCGTGTTTGAAACTGGATTATATTCAGCAATTCGATTCAAGGCGTTATAGTTGGGGATAGCGGTTTTGAGTCAACTTTAACCGAGAGAGCTTTGACGACATCTTTCAAATCAGCTATGTCGTTCTTTATAGATTTCAGAGAATTGTTGTCAGGCACTATGTCGCAACAACGCGAAGCCATTCTACGAAAATTATCATTCGAGAATAAGTCAGCACAGCCGTCGCACATCCAGAATAGATTCCGTGGGTGGGTTCCCAGGACGTCACGAACATCATAATCCATCTTGACGCATATCATGTGGAACGAATTTCCGCAGTATCCATGACATGTGATTCGATCAGAGTCATTAACCACTTTCGAGCAGTTTTTACAAGCCATGCTGTTGAAGTAGAAATATGATGGCAGACTTTAAAATTAATCATCAGTCCAGGGAACTGAATTCCGCAATATGCGATAGCGGAATTAAATGTGTCCGCATTACTTTCAATATGAATCGTAGACCATATGGTTGATGTAATTTGATGAGTCACACGTCGAGAATGATAAAGAGAATCTGTAATTCGAAGAACCTAACTCGGAGTTTCGTGAAGCAATTTAACCTGATTGTTATTAAGTATGTTTGCATTTCTTGTTGTTTTTTATTGCACAGCATTCACTGGAACTTAAACATTGTAATTCAGCCCAA